>NW_027645803.1:182500-235000 GCF_949319135.1 Squalius cephalus
TTTGGGTGGTTGCTAGGCGGTTGCTAGGGTATTCTGGTTGGTTGCTAGGGTGTTTTGGGTGGTTGCTAGGGTGTTCTGGGTGGTTGCTATGGTGTTACTAGGTGGTTGCTAGGGTATTCTGGTTGGTTGCTAGGGTGTTCTGGGTGGTTGCTAGGCGGTTGCTAGGGTGTTCTGGGTGGTTGCTATGGTGTTGCTAGGCGGTTGCTAGGGTGTTCTGGGTGGTTGCTAGGCGGTTGCTAGGGTGTTCTGGGTGGTTGCTATGGTGTTGCTAGGCGGTTGCTAGGGTGTTCTGGGTGGTTGCTAGGTGGTTGCTAGGGTGTTTTGAGTGGTTGCTAGGCGGTTGCTAGTGTATTCTGGTTGGTTGCTAGGGTGTTTTGGGTGGTTGCTAAGGTGTTCTGGGTGGTTGCTAGGCGGTTGCTAGGGTGTTCTGGGTGGTTGCTATGGTGTTGCTAGGCGGTTGCTAGGGTGTTCTGGGTGGTTGCTAGGCGGTTGCTAGGGTGTTTTGGGTGGTTGCTATGGTGTTGCTAGGCGGTTGCTAGGGTATTCTGGGTGGTTGCTAGGCGGTTGCTAAGGTATTTTGGGTGGTTGCTAGGCGGTTGCTAGGGTGTTCTGGGTGGTTGCTAGGGTGTTGCTAGGCGGTTGCAAGGGTGTTCTGGGTGGTTGCTAGGTGGTTGCTAGGGTGTTTTGGGTGGTTGCTAGGCGGTTGCTAGGGTATTCTGGTAGGTTGCTAGGGTGTTTTGGGTGGTTGCTAGGGTGTTCTGGGTGGTTGCTATGGTGTTACTAGGCGGTTGCTAGGGTGTTCTGGGTGGTTGCTAGGCGGTTGCTAGGGTGTTCTGGGTGGTTGCTATGGTGTTGCTAGGCGGTTGCTAGGGTATTCTGGGTGGTTGCTAGGTGGTTGCTAAGGTATTCAGGGCGGTTGATATGGTGTTACTAGGTGGTTGGTAGTTGTCACAGATGGTTACTCTGGAGTTTTTATAGAGTTCTTAGAATGATTTAACACTTAACTAATCGCTATTAGCATGTAGCTATTCACTGCTAGCATGTGTAGCATGTTGGAAGTGCTGTTTGCTAGCATGAGTCAAAAGAGCCAAACCTCATCTCTATACGATGTTCTGATACAGAGATATAGGTCTTGCAAAACGGTTGCTAGGGTTCTCAAGTTTGGTTGCTATGGAGTTGCTTGGGAGCTGGAAGCTTTAAACTTAAAGGAGAACTCCGGTCAATTTTAACATTGAGGTCATTTTTTTGTACATTTGGAGTGCTGTCAGTACAGAGAACAACGACAAAAATCGGTGTTGCCTACACCGAGTTATTCTATTTTTAAAATTTGCACCCTGTTGACTTCAATGGGGCAAGTACTAAACCTGCTTTTAGCCTCTTAACATCCTTGATGTGTCATTACAAGTGCACAGAAAATGTGAGTGATTCCTTCTGAGTGAACACGAGTGAGTCTGACTGCAGTAGATGTGAAAGAAATGTATAAAAATGATGGTATTTAAGCCAGCGCAAATACCTTTGTTTACATCCTGTTTTTCGGTTGAAGTCCAAAGTAGTCGATTGCAGAGTTCACACGCATAGGTTTAATACCTATGATCACGCGCAAAGTCAACAGGGTGCAAATTTTAAAAAGAGGATAACACGGTGTAGGCAACACCGATTTTTGTCGTTGTTCTCTGTATTGACAGCACTCCAAATGTACAAAAAAATGAGCTCAATGTTAAAATTGACCGGAGTTCTCCTTTAATAAGTTTAAAGTGGTTTGAAGTTTAAAGTAGTTTACGAGTTTTTGAGTTTTGAGTATAAATTTAAATGAGTTTAAGAGTTCAGAGTTTATTAATTTATGAGTTTTAGAGTTCATAAGTCTATGAATTCATGAGTTAATTACTTTATAAGTGTATGAGTTTAGAGTGCATTAGTTTAAATTAGTCTCAATGGCTCATATAGTATATAGAACGGCAGTTTGGTTTAGTCTTCAAGGTATTTTGATTTGAATTTTCGTCGGTTGGTCAGTTTGAATCTAAATTTGAATTTTTTAGAACTCCCTAATGTAAGTCAATGGGAGTTTTTCCGAGTTTTGATCGTCATTTTTAGGAAAACCGTAAGTCCGATCAGTCTGAAAAGATATAGCAACTAACTTCAGATCAGTTTGAGTGTCTGAGCCGAGTTTGGAGTATGTAGAGTTAAAGCTCTAGGACGAGTTTGAGTCAACAGTTTTTAACAGAAGATTAATAATAATAACTAGATGCAAAAGTTCGTCGAGACAAACTTTAAGTTGGCTTGAGAAAGTTTGGACCAGAACGCTTTTTGCTAGGCGGTTGCTAGGGTCTTTTGGGTGGTTGCTATGCTGTTTCTAGGCGGTTGCTAGGGTATTCTGGGTGGTTGCTAGGCGGTTGCTAGGGTGTTTTGGGTGGTTGCTAGGCGGTTGCTAGGGTGTTCTGGGTGGTTGCTATGGTGTTGCTAGGTGGTTGCTAGGGTGTTTTGGGTGGTTGCTAGGCGGTTGCTAGGGTGTTCTGGGTGGTTGCTATGGTGTTGCTAGGCGGTTGCTAGGGTGTTTTGGGCGGTTGCTAGGCGGTTGCTAGGGTGTTCTGGGTGGTTGCTATGGTGTTGCTAGGCGGTTGCTAGGGTGTTCTGGGTGGTTGCTATGGTGTTGCTAGGCGGTTGCTAGGGTGTTCTGGGTGGTTGCTAGGCGGTTGCTAGGGTGTTCTGGGTGGTTGCTATGGTGTTGATAGGCGGTTGCTAAGGTATTTTGGGTGGTTGCTAGGATGTTGCTAGGCGGTTGCTAGGGTGTTCTGGGTGGTTGCTATGGTGTTGCTAGGCGGTTGCTAGGGTATTCTGGGTGGTTGCTAGGCGGTTGCTAGGGTATTCTGGGTGGTTGCTATGGTGTTGCTAGGGTATTCTGGGTGGTTGCTAGGCGGTTGCTAGGCGGTTGCTAGGGTGTTCTGGGTGGTTGCTATGGTATTTTGGGTGGTTGCTAGGGTGTTCTGGATGGTTGCTAGGGTGTTCTGGGTGGTTGCTAGGCGGTTGCTAGGGTGTTTTAGTGGTTGCTATGGTGTTGCTAGGCGGTTGCTAGGGTGTTCTGGGTGGTTGCTAGGGTGTTGCTAGGCGGTTGCTAGGGTATTCTGGGTGGTTGCTAGGCGGTTGCTAGGGTGTTCTGGGTGGTTGCTATGCTGTTGCTAGATGGTTGCTAGGGTATTCTGGGTGGTTGCTATGGTGTTGCTAGGGTGTTTTGGGTGGTTGCTAGGCGGTTGTTAGGGTGTTCTGGGTGGTTGCTATGGTGTTGCTAGGCGGTTGCTAAGGTATTCTGGGTGGTTGCTAGGCAGTTGCTAGGGTGTTCTGAGTGGTTGCTATGCTGTTGCTAAGGTGTTCTGGGTGGTTGCTAGGCGGTTGCTAGGGTGTTCTGGGTGGTTGCTATGGTGTTTCTAGGCGGTTGCTAGGGTATTCTGGGTGGTTGCTAGGCGGTTGCTAGGGTGTTCTGGGTGGTTGCTATGGTGTTGCTAGGCGGTTGCTAGGGTGTTCTGGGTGGTTGCTATGATGTTGCTAGGCGGTTGCTAAGGTATTCTGGGCGGTTGCTAGGCAGTTGCTAGGGTGTTCTGGGCGGTTGCTATGGTGTTGCTAGGTGGTTGGTAGTTGTCACAGATGGTTACTATGGAGTTTTTATAGAGTCCTTAGCATGATCTTGGTATGATTTAGCACTTAACTAATTGATATTAGCATGTAGCTATTCACTGCTAGCATGTGTAGCATGTTGGAAGTGCTGTTTGCTAGCATGAGTCAAAAGAGCCAAACCTCATCTCTATACGATGTTCTGATACTGAGATATAGGTCTTGCAAAACGGTTGCTAGGGTACTCAAGTTTGGTTGCTATGGAGTTGCTTGGGAGCTTGAAGCTTTAAACTTAAGAAGTTTAAAGTGGTTTGAAGTTTAAAGTAGTTTACGAGTTTTGAGTTTACAAGTTTAAATGAGTTTAGAGTTTAAGTTTAAATGAGTTTAGTGTGTGTGTGTGTGTGTGTGTGTGTGTGTTCACACACACACACACACACACACACACTTAGAGCTTATGAGTTTAGAGTTTATAAGTGTATAAATTGATGAGTTTATAAGTGTTAGAGTTTTTTAATTTAGAGTTTATAAGTTTTAAATGAGTTTAGAGTTTATAAGTTTTAATGAGTTTAGAGTTTATAAGTTTAAATGAGTTTAAGAGTTCAGAGTTTATTAATTTATGAGTTAAAGAGTTAATAAGTCTATGAATTCATGAGTTTATAAGTTAATTAGTTTATAAGTGTATGAGTTTAGAGTTTATTAGTTTAAATTAGTCTCATTGGCTAATATAGTATATAGAACGGCAGTTTGGTTTAGTCTTCAAGGTGTTTAGATTTGAATTTTCGTCGGTTGGTGAGTTTGAATGTAAATTTGAATTTTTTAGAACTCCCCAATGTAAGTCAATGGGAGTTTTTCCGAGTTTTGATCGGCATTTTCAGGAAAACCGTAAGTCCGATCAGTCTGAAAAGATATAGCAACTAACTTCAGATCAGTTTGAGTGTCTGAGCCGAGTTTGGAGTATGTAGTGTTAAAGCTCTAGGACGAGTTTGAGTCAACAGTTTTTAACAGAAGAATAATAATAATAATAATAAGTTTAAATAGGATTTCAGTAAGTTGGCTCTCTCAAGCCAACTTAACTAGATTAAAAAGTTCGTCGAGACAAACTTTAAGTTGGCTTGAGAAAGCCGGACCAGAAAGTTTAAAGAAGTTTAAAATAGTTTGGAGTTTAAATTAGTTTAAAGTTTAAAGTAGTTTAAAGTTTAAATTAGTTTGAAGTTTAAAGTAGTTTAAAGTTTAAATTAGTTTAAAGTTTAAAGTAGTTTAAAGTTTAAATTAGTTTGAAGTTTAAAGTAGTTTAAAGTTTAAATTAGTTTGAAGTTTAAATTAGCTTAAAGTTTAAATTAGTTTGAAGTTTAAATTAGTTTAAAGTTTAAATTAGTTTGAAGTTTAAAGTAGTTTAAAGTTTAAATTAGGTAGTTTAAAGTTAAAAAGTTGTTGGGGGTTTTCTAGTGGGTTGCTAAGGTGTTCTCGGTGGTTGCTAGGCGGTTGCTAGGGTGTTCTGGGTGGTTGCTATTGTGTTGCTAGATGGTTGCTAAGGTATTTTGGGTGGTTGCTAGGTGGTTGCTAGGGTGTTCTGGGTGGTTGCTATGGTGTTGCTAGGCAGATGCTAAGGTATTTTGGGTGGTTGCTAGGCGGTTTCTAGGGTGTTCTGGGTGGTTGCTAGGGTGTTGCTAAGCGGTTGCTAGGGTATTTTGGGTGGTTGCTAGGGTGTTGCTAGGCGGTTGCTAGGGTGTTCTGGGTGGTTGCTAGGGTGTTGCTAAGCGGTTGCTAGGGTATTTTGGGTGGTTGCTAGGCGGTTGCTAGGGTGTTCTGGGTGGTTGCTAAGGTATTTTGGGTGGTTGCTAGGTGGTTGCTAGGGTGTTCTGGGTGGTTGCTATGGTGTTGATAGGCGGTTGCTAAGGTATTTTGGGTGGTTGCTAGGATGTTGCTAGGCGGTTGCTAGGGTGTTCTGGGTGGTTGCTATGGTGTTGCTAGGCGGTTGCTAGGGTATTCTGGGTGGTTGCTAGGCGGTTGCTAGGCGGTTGCTAGGGTGTTCTGGGTGGTTGCTAGGCGGTTGCTATGGTATTTTGGGTGGTTGCTAGGGTGTTCTGGGTGGTTGCTAGGGTGTTCTGGGTAGTTGCTAGGCGGTTGCTAGGGTGTTTTAGTGGTTGCTATGGTGTTGCTAGGCGGTTGCTAGGGTGTTCTGGGTGGTTGCTAGGGTGTTGCTAGGCGGTTGCTAGGGTATTCTGGGTGGTTGCTAGGCGGTTGCTAGGGTGTTCTGGGTGGTTGCTATGCTGTTGCTAGACGGTTGCTAGGGTATTCTGGGTGGTTGCTAAGTGGTTGCTAGGGTGTTTTGGGTGGTTGCTAGGCGGTTGCTAGGGTGTTCTGGGTGGTTGCTATGGTGTTGCTAGGCGGTTGCTAAGGTATTCTGGGTGGTTGCTAGGCAGTTGCTAGGGTGTTCTGAGTGGTTGCTATGCTGTTCTGGGGGGTTGCTATGGTGTTTCTAGGCGGTTGCTAGGGTATTCTGGGTGGTTGCTAGGCGGTTGCTAGGGTGTTCTGGGTGGTTGCTATGGTGTTGCTAGGCGGTTGCTAGGGTGTTCTGGGTGGTTGCTATGATGTTGCTAGGCGATTGCTAAGGTATTCTGGGCGGTTGCTAGGCAGTTGCTAGGGTGTTCTGGGCGGTTGCTATGGTGTTGCTAGGTGGTTGGTAGTTGTCACAGATGGTTACTATGGAGTTTTTATAGAGTCCTTAGCATGATCTTGGTATGATTTAGCACTTAACTAAATGATATTAGCATGTAGCTATTCACTGCTAGCATGTGTAGCATGTTGGAAGTGCTGTTTGCTAGCATGAGTCAAAAGAGCCAAACCTCATCTCTATACGATGTTCTGATACTGAGATATAGGTCTTGCAAAACGGTTGCTAGGGTACTCAAGTTTGGTTGCTATGGAGTTGCTTGGGAGCTTGAAGCTTTAAACTTAAGAAGTTTAAAGTGGTTTGAAGTTTAAAGTAGTTTACGAGTTTTGAGTTTACAAGTTTACAAGTTTAAATGAGTTTAGAGTTTAAGTTTAAATGAGTTTAGTGTGTGTGTGTGTGTGTGTGTGTGTGTTCACACACACACACACACACACACACACACACTCAGAGCTTATGAGTTTAGAGTTTATAAGTGTATAAATTGATGAGTTTATAAGTGTTAGAGTTTTTGAGTTTAGAGTTTATAAGTTTTAAATGAGTTTAGAGTTTATAAGTTTTAATGAGTTTAGAGTTTATAAGTTTAAATGAGTTTAAGAGTTTAAGAGTTCAGAGTTTATTAATTTATGAGTTAAAGAGTTAATAAGTCTATGAATTCATGAGTTTATAAGTTAATTAGTTTATAAGTGTTTGAGTTTAGAGTTTATTAGTTTAAATTAGTCTCATTGGCTAATATAGTATATAGAACGGCAGTTTGGTTTAGTCTTCAAGGTGTTTAGATTTGAATTTTCGTCGGTTGGTGAGTTTGAATGTAAATTTGAATTTTTTAGAACTCCCCAATGTAAGTCAATGGGAGTTTTTCCGAGTTTTGATCGGCATTTTTAGGAAAACCGTAAGTCCGATCAGTCTAAAAAGATATAGCAACTAACTTCAGATCAGTTTGAGTGTCTGAGCCGAGTTTGGAGTATGTAGTGTTAAAGCTCTAGGACGAGTTTGAGTCAACAGTTTTTAACAGAAGAATAATAATAATAATAAGTTTAAGTACAATATCAGTAAGTTGGCTCTCTCAAGCCAACTTAATAATAAGTTTAAATAGGATTTCAGTAAGTTGGCTCTCTCAAGCCAACTTAATAATAAGTTTAAATAGGATTTCAGTAAGTTGGCTCTCTCAAGCCAACTTAATAATAATAAGTTTAAGTACAGTATCAGTAAGTTGGCTTTTCCAAGCCAACTTAATAATAATAAGTTTAAGTACAATATCAGTAAGTTGGCTTTTCCAAGCCAACTTAAAGGGATACTCCACTTTTTTCGGAAATAAGCTCATTTTACATCTCCCCCAGAGTTAAACAGTTGAGTTTTACCGTTTTAGAATCCATTCAGCCGAACTCCGGTTCTGACGGTACCACTTTTAGCATAGCTTAGCACAGATCATTGATTCTGATGAGTCCAGTAGCATTTCTTTCAAAATGACCAAAGAGTTTCAATATTTTTCCTATTTAAAACTTGACTCTTCTGTAGTTAAACCGTGTACTAAGATCGACGGAAAATGAAAAGTTGCGATTTTCTAAGCCTATATGGCTAGGAACTACTCTCATTCCAGCGTAATAATCAAGGAACTGTGTGTCTGTACCATGGGTGCAGCAGGCGTAATGATATGACGCAGCGCCTGAAAATAGTCCCCAGCTCGGTAACTTCTTCCAACGTGACCGGGACTAAGTTTGTCTAACCTATTAGACCTATTTTCAGGCGCTGCGTCATATCATTACGCCTGCTGCACTCATGGTACAGACACACAGTTCCTTGATTATTACGCCGGAATGAGAGTAGTTCCTAGTCATATAGGCTTAGAAAATCGCAACTTTTCATTTTCCGTCGATCTTAGTACACGGTTTAACTACAGAAGAGTCAAGTTTTAAATAGGAAAAATATTGAAACTCTTTGGTCATTTTGAAAGAAATGCTACTGGACTCATCAGAATCAATGATCTGTGCTAAGCTATGCTAAAAGTGGTACCGTCAGACCCGGAGTTCGGCTGAATGGATTCTAAAACGGTAAAACTCAACTGTTTAACTCTGGGGGAGATGTAAAATGAGCATATTTCCGAAAAAAGTGGAGTATCCCTTTAATAATAAGTTTAAGTACAATATCAGTAAGTTGGCTTTTCCAAGCCAACTTAATAACAATGACTAAACCTTGTTTACCAAATTTGTAGATTTATGCAGCTTGATGCATTGGTTGTACCTTTTATGAACATATCCAAGCTTTACCTAATACATTACTCATTTGTTAAACACATTATGTATTCTAAACAAATATACATCAGTTTTGGCATAGGCCTACAGGTTAATTTACACACAAAAACTGTTAATAAAAAAAAAAAAATTTACCACACTTAAATGAGTATATATATATTGTTTTAAAAATATAACATGTTTCTTCGTAATGTCAGTTCAAGATGTCATCAGTGTTCAACCTGACATGATATATAACAAGATGTGCAATTACAATTATTGTGTCCCAAATCATGGTGTGTTGAAAAGAGTATGCCAAAAGTCCCCAAATGGTCTACTATTACTGTAGTAATTTCCGTAGCATGGATGTACACTCTAAAGTCTGATGCCATTGTTTTCTGCTAGGCTATAACCGACTTTATCTAATTTAATAATATATAATCTTTACAATGTAACTGAATCAATACTGTACTGACTTCAGCTGAACAATGACACCATTTTCTATTTAGGGAATTTTTTAGAAAGGAATATTTAAAAAAAAAGTAGTAGAGAATCACTGAATCATGAATACTTTAACCCATTTAATCCCAAATTTTTCTCAGACACAAAAATATCCAAATCATGTGTCATTAGTATCCCTTTGAAACAATCAATCATAATTTTTTTAAATTTTCATGGAAAAGTGTGTGAAAAAGTGTGTTTTATGATCGGTCACAATTGTGACCGGTGGGATACTGTGTTGTATCAACCATTGGACAGAGTGAATATAGGTCTATTTGACCTGTGCAGTGTGTTTGTGTGTGTGTGTGTGTGTGTGTGTGTGTGTGTGTGTGTGTGTTTGTTTGTTTGTTTGTTTGTGTGTGTGTTTGTGTGTGCGCGCGCGTGCATAAGAGTGTATAAAATCCTTATAAAATCCTTGAGGCCACGGGATAGTATCTTGAGGCCACAGGATAGTATCTTGAGGTCACGAGATGGTATCTTGAGGCCACGGGATACTATCTGGAGGCCACGGGATACTATCTGGAGGCCACGGGATACTATCTGGAGGCCACGGGATAGTATCTCGAGGCCACGGGATTGTATCTTGAGGTCACGAGATGGTATCTTGAGGCCACGGGTACTATCTGGAGGCCACGGGATACTATCTGGAGGCCACGGGATAGTATCTTGAGGCCACAGGATAGTATCTTGAGGTCACGAGATGGTATCTTGAGGCCACGGGATACTATCTGGAGGCCACGGGATACTATCTGGAGGCCACGGGATACTATCTCGAGGCCACGGGATAGTATCTCGAGGCCACGGGATTGTATCTTGAGGTCACGAGATGGTATCTTGAGGCCACGGGTACTATCTGGAGGCCACGGGATACTATCTGGAGGCCACGGGATAGTGTATCGAGGCCACAGGATAGTGTATCGAGGCCACGGGATAGTGTCTGGAGGCCACGGGATACTATCTTGAGGCCACGGGATAGTATCTCGAGGCCACGGGATAGTATCTCGAGGCCACGGGATAGTGTCTGGAGGCCACGGGATGTGTCTCGAGGCCACGGGATAGTGTCTCGAGGCCACGGGATAGTGTCTGGAGGCCACGGGATAGTGTCTGGAAGCCACGGGATAGTGTATCGAGGCCACGGGATAGTGTATCGAGGCCACGGGATAGTGTCTGGAGGCCACGGGATAGTGTCTGGAGGCCACGGGATAGTGTCTGGAGGCCTCGGGATAGTGTCTGGAGGCCTCGGGATAGTGTCTGGAGGCCATGGGATAGTGTCTGGAGGCCACGGGATAGTGTCTGGAGGCCACGGGATAGTGTCTGGAGGCCACGGGACAGTGTCTGGAGGCCACGGGATAGTGTCTGGAGGCCACGGGATACTGTCTGGAGGCCACGGGATAGTGTCTGGAGGCCACGGGATAGTGTCTGGAGGCCTCGGGATAGTGTCTGGAGGCCACGGGATAGTGTCTGGAGGCCACGGGATAGTGTCTGGAGGCCACGGGATAGTGTCTGGAGGCCCCGGGATAGTGTCTGCAGGCGTCTGCAGGCCACGGGATAGTGTCTGGAGGCCACGGGATAGTGTCTGGAGGCCACGGGATAGTGTCTGGAGGCCACGGGATAGTGTCTGCAGGCCACGGGATAGTGTCTGCAGGCCACGGGATAGTGTCTGCAGGCCACGGGATAGTGTCTGGAGGCCTCGGGATAGTGTCTGGAGGCCACGGGATAGTGTCTGGAGGCCACGGGATAGTGTCTGCAGGCGTCTGCAGGCCACGGGATAGTGTCTGGAGACCACGGGATAGTGTCTGGAGGCCACGGGATAGTGTCTGCAGGCCACGGGATAGTGTCTGCAGGCCACGGGATAGTGTTTGCAGGCCACGGGATAGTGTCTGGAGGCCACGGGACAGTGTCTGGAGGCCACGGGACAGTGTCTGGAGGCCACGGGACAGTGTCTGGAGGCCACGGGACAGTGTCTGGAGGCCACGGGATAGTGTCTCGAGGCCACGGGATAGTGTCTCGAGGCCACGGGATAGTGTCTCGAGGCCACGGGATAGTGTCTCGGGCCACGGGATAGTGTCTCGAGGCCACGGGATAGTGTCTCGAGGCCACGGGATAGCGGGATAGTGTCTCGAGGCCACGGTATAGTGTCTCGAGGCCACGGGATAGTGTCTCGAGGCCACGGGATAGTGTCTGTGTGTAAAATTAGGTAGAAAATTAGGTAGCAGCAGAAAGTAAGGTAGAACAGTTAGCCTATGTGTATTAGCATGTAGATACAATGGGTTATCCCACCGGTCACTATTGTTGCCGTTGACATGTTTGTGAGTTCTATGACCACATTAAACAAAGTTGAGTAATTGCAAATGCATATATCAATACTAGACACCTTAAACATGATGTGTACCAAAAATCTATGTCCTATCTTTATGTTAACATACTTTAATAACCTTTTCTTTGGGAGCTTTCTTGCTGCCATCCTCTTCTCTTGGCGCAAACAGGAAGTAAACAGCTCTGGTCATGTGACAATTTACAGTAAACATGCGACACTGCACATATTTCATTGAGACCCTTTATTATTTCAATATCTGCTGGAAATGCATTGATAGATCATTCAGTAACATTTTTATAGCCTTAGAAATGAAACATTTTTTTACGGTCACTATTGTGACCGGTGGGATTAAATGGGTTAATGCCATTGTGAGAATAACATGTAATCATGTAATTAATAAAAAAGTAACTGTAGTCTGATTATGAGTATTTAAAAACATAATATAATCTAACAAAGTACTTAATCTTTGGAATCTGATTATGTAATCCAAATTACATGTAGTCAGTAACTCGTAACCACCGTCAGGCGATTTAAGGGTTAAATCACAGTAAAAGGGAAAATGGCTCACTAGATGATTATTTGTAGGAACACTGTTGACCAGATCAATACCATCAGAAGACATAAGAATCTGTAAGAGGTAAGGGCGCACACGAGGCAAGGGCGCACACGAGGCAAGAGCGCACGCATGCACACACACACACACACACACACACGTACAATATGAATTAAATGCACTTATTTATGTAAGGTGAAATAGTTTGTTGGGATTTAACAGAATACACAAATTGAGTGGATCAATGACACTGTAGAAGCCAAAAACAAAGCAAAGAAATGTAAACTTAAGTGTATAAAATCAACTTTAAATTGGACTATTAACCAAAAAAAAAAAAAAAAAAAAAAAAGAATTAATTTGTATATGACTCAAATGTTCAGTTCTAGGTTTGATTCCCCCTTTCTTTTCTATATGATGAACTTGCCAATATTATTTAAATTTTTAGCACTTTAGAGTTCAAACTTATAACTCAAATATGTATACTCAAGGTCAACAACTATAAAGCAATAAACCCAAATATCAATATCTATGTGGAATCACATATACAAATTTAAACCGTATCCATAATTATGTACAAAATCGTATGAATGTGTATCAGTTCAGTATCAGTAACTCTTAGAATGCAATACAAGGTTAAGTATAATTCAGTTCATGTCAGTCCGAATAATAACAACTGATTTTTTATTTCCTCAGTTCCTTATAAAGAAACATTCTGCACTCAAAAAATAGTAAATACTTAAAACCTTCAAGAACCAAATGAAAGATTTAGTTGGGAGCGATGCAATGCAGATGTCCATGAAGACAAACAAATAAGCGTCTCTCGTCGTCTAACGGTTGGCTCGCCATCCTCAACGGTACATTTGAAGTGTTCATATCAATGCAGTCCATGAATAGATGGATCCAGAATCTAGATTTTGAGATAACAAAACTGACCTGCGCACACACACAGAACAATATTCTCAATCAATCCACACTTTACATACATTTTGCTTAACTAACATATTTTTATAGCAGTACATTTGCTCCATGTAAAATTTATTTATTTTTCTTTTAAAACACATCAATATACCATTGAATGACCAAAATTCAACATTTATACTAAAATAGACATTTTATCTCACCGATTCCCTTTTGTATAAATTATATTTCACCGGATAACGCAACGATGGCCTAATCCATTGGATTTCAGCGCGACGACGGTCACACGGATCAACAGGATAAAAGGTAAGTCCTCCCGAAAACTACTCAAATTTGTTTCTCAACAAAATATCTACAAAACATACATGGTTTGTTCCTCGCAAATAGATTTCCCAATAAAATCGAATAAATCGATTTTGCGCAACTTCTAACTCATGCTTCTCTTCTCGTGTTTTCTCTGGCTGCGTTCGAAACTGCATACTCCCTGAGTGTATGGCAAGCCGTTTTAACTTTTATTCATTTCCAGGATATGAATCCTTGATATCAACAATTCAATTTTCACTAGTTAAAATTATAATTCTTGACATCAGGAATAATGTTTCTACTAGTAACAATGGCAATTTTTGATATCAGGAATTACATTTCAACTAGTAAAAATGTTCATTCTTGATATCAAAAATTTAATTTTAACTAGTAAAAACTATAATTCTTGATATTAACAAATGAATTTCAACTAGTAAAAACTATAATTCTTGATATTAACAATTTATATCCTGGGAATGGCAATAGGCAAGCCGTTTTGACTTTTAATCATTCGCAGGATATGAATCCTTGATATCAAAAACTAAATTTTCACTAGTTAAAATGATAGTTATTGATATCAGGAATTAGATTTCTACTAGTAACAATGGCTATTTTTGATATCAGAAATTACATTTCCTCTAGTAACAATGCTAATTCTTGATATCAGCATTTACATTTTCACTAGTTAAAATAATAATTCTTGATATCAACAATTGAATTTCTACTAGTAAAAACTATAATTGTTGATATCTGTAATTGTATTTTCACTAGTAAAATGTCACCATAGGCTGCCATTCAAAATCAATTGTTGATATCAAGAACTGATTTCTTACTAGTTAAAATTCCAGTTTCACATATCAGAAATACAATTATCACTAGTAAAAACCTTTATTTTTGATATCAAGAATTCAATTGCCATTAGTTAAAATGTCTATTCTTGATATCAATAATTGAATTGCTACTAGTAACAATGTTCATTTTTGATATCAATAATTCCATTTTCACTAGTGACAATGTTAATTTCTGATATCATGAATGTGATTGTTACTAGTAAGAAAGCCATTTTAGATATCTGAAATAATATTGATATCAGAAATACATTTTCAGATATCAAAAATGAAATTTTTTATTAGTAGCAATTCAATTGTTGATATCAAGAATATATATTTCAACTAGTGACAATTGAATTATTGATATCAGTAATTCACATTTTTACTAGTAACAATGTAATTATTGATATCAACAAAGCAAGTTGATATCTGAAATTGCCCTTGCAACTAGTAAAAATAGAATTACAGATATCTTAAATACTATTTTAACTAGTAAAAATAGTATTACAGATATCTAGAAATGTCATTTTTACGGGTAAGAATAGCTATGGTAATGAAATTATGAATATTAATGAGTAGGGGTGTGACGAGATGTCATGCCACAAGGCAAGCCGTTTTAACTTTTATTCATTTCCAGATATGAATTCTTGAAATCAACAATTCAATAGTTGATATCTGTAATTGTATTTTCACTAGTGAAATGTCACCATAGGCTGCCATTCAAAATCAGTTGTTGATATCAAGAATTCATTTCTTTCTAGTAGAAATATAATTTTTGATATGAATAATTACATTGTTACTAGTAAAAAAATTCATTTTTGATATCTGAAAATGTATTTCTGATATCAATATAATATCACTAGTGACAATTGAATTATTGATATCAGTAATTCGCATTTTTACTAGTAACAATGTAATTATTCATATCAAAAATTATATTTCTACTAGTAAGAAATCAATTCTTGATATCAACAATTGATTTTGAATGGCAGCCTATGGTGACATTTCACTAGTGAAAATATAATTGCAGATATCAAGAATTACATTGTTGATATCAAGAATTACATTTTTGATATCAAGAATTGAATTGTTGATATCAAGAATTACATTGTTGATATCAAGAATTAAATTTTTGATATCAACAATGTAATTCTTGATATCAACAATTCAATTCTTGATATCAAAAATGTAATTCTTGATATCAACAATTCAATTCTTGATATCAACAATAACCGTCAGTGGTTTCCCCATGCTCTCACTTTTCACGCCTGCAAAGCAGTCATTGGAGGAAGATGGAGGAAGAAGCTGCTTCATCAGACCAGGTAACGCTAGATGCGGCAGTTTCTGCCTTTGATAGAATTTTTAATGTCGCAAATAGAGCAAGAATGGAACTTATGCAGAGTTCATCGAACGAGAATTTGCTTGCTGCTACAAGGAGGCTTTTTCGACGGTCTCGAAATCGACATTCAGGTAAGTCTAGGCCTACGTTATATCTTTTGCGAAACATGTTTCTGAGTTTCGAAAAGCTTTCTTTTTTCAGTTACTACCATCAGGGATGCAAACACAAGTGAGGGACAGAAGAGAAGTCTATTTACATCATTAAATTTAAGTTTACGGAAACTAGTTTTCCCTCCTCTGTGTCTATCAATCATTCTCCATTCAGTAACGTTATTCAGACAGCGCACGCGCCTCGTCCGGTTACAGCAGCATACATGCACGGTAAAACTCTCTACAATATGATATATTCACATTATAATACTTGATCTGTAGATAAAAGACTGTGGATTTGCATAAAATGACTATTTTGTTGTAGTTTGTTGCTGTTTTTAAACGACTCGCTACCGTGTGCCTGTTAACGTAGATCACACACATCACAAGGGCTATGAATCGGCATCAAACGCACAATAACTGGAATTTAAAACTGTGAAGAAACAAATTATCAATAAACTGTTGGACAGATATACTCTAGGATTTGTCATAGGGATTTGTGTGCTCGACATTTCTTCGCTTTGTGCCGTGAACTTTTAAATGCGCACTGCAGCGCAGCGCTGCACACGTGACTCCATGTTGCTTTGAGCACATCATTCTGCACCCGCGATGTGCATACGCGCTTCGTGCGCTCTGTTTTGAAGCGTTTCATATCATTGTTTTGCGCACTGAAAGATTATTTAAAGCCTATATTTTTTTTATACCTTGCCAGCACAATACGTTTAAAATAAGCATAATTTAATTGTATATTATTTCTGTGTAGTGTAGTGTAGGCTATATTAATATATACACTTCTGAATTCTTAACATATAAATATAAAATTGTGAAATGTATGATTGCCTGATTGAATTTTATAAGAGTACTAATAGTAATTTGTTTTTATTAACATATTTATTTAGATTTTATAAAATTACTGTGCAGATTTTTTCAATAATTACTTTTTGCTGCTGCATACACTCACTCACACGCACAAGTTTAATAAAAATGCATAATACAATTATGTAATATTTAAAGGTGTTAACTGTAATCTTACACTGCAAAATGATAACTTACAAAGGATTAAATTCATCACAATTATGTAAGTATCTGGATATTTGCCGCGGGGCGAGGGCTTCGATAACCTCTCTTTTTTGACCATACATGTTTGCATCCCTTTACCATTCATACTCATTTTGATGCATAGCCTAGGGTTTTTTTCCTTTCAATCTCATTACAATTTGATGTTGTTGTTTTTTTGTTGTTGCTGGAGACACTTGAAATAGACCTAAATACTATAATATTAAATATAGCCTATTATGTCAAGAATTTGGTAATTGATGTGCAAATAAAAAATAGTCCCACAATTGTTTGAAAATGATTTTAAAAAATCGGCACGTTGTGAATTCCCAGTGATAGGCTTGACCAGGGGTGCGTTTCCAAAGCATTGCAAAGTTGTACGGGAACACGTCTCATTTCGAAAGCTGTTGCTACGTAGGACGCAGCCTCTGCAGGCTACAGTAAAAGTACAAGTGCCCTGATGAGTCTTCATTGGAGATGATTAGGGCTTTCGAAGCTTCGAACATGCTTCGTGAAGCTTCGAAACCTTTATGAAATTTTTTTTCGAACAAGTGATTCAGAGCCTGTATCAAACTACCAAAGTCACGTGATTTAAAGGTTGTATCAGTGATTTCAGGCCCAAACATAAATAGTGTTCCGACCAATCACCGACAGGGGGTGGGTGTTGTGAGGTTTTGTGCTCGTGCACGCGAAAACCTCAGAACACCCTCCCCCTGTCGGTGATTGGTTGGAACACTATTTGTTTTGGTTTTGAGTGGTTGGTGAAACCAATTGTTTTTGTGTGCAGATCTCAGAGCCTAGGCTGCCTACAGAGACGCGTTTTTTTGACTTGCTTATGGGGCGGGCAGCTAGCGGATCGTTAGGAAAGATTAGATGAATGTGATCATTTATGTTTGGGCCTGAAATCGCTGATACCACCTTTAAGTATAAACGATCTCTGAAACCATGAGCCAGTGTCAATTTTATATGATTTTTTTTTATACCTGATCTCAGATTATAAATGTGTAGACATTCGAAGTCAAGACGAAATCTCATTGACCAGTGTTAAACTAAAGAAATAATAATAATTAAAAAAATGAACTGTCTTTCAATTTCTCGTTATTCCTTTTCGAATAAGATATCAAACTGGTAAAATGTACACATTGATCAGAGGGTTCTCTTATTTAATTTATCCAGTCTTTAATGTTCTGTTTTAAAGGTACAGCCGGAAGACGAGAAAACCTTTGTTGGAATGTTTGCCTGTTTTTGCTTCCTGGCCCAACCTTTACAAAGCTACCTACAGTGACAGAACGAAGAAAAATTACACAAACTGGATTTGGTAATGGCACAGTGAATTATGAGATTTTTTTAATTATTATTATTATTTATAACAATTCAGTAATTTTATATCTTTTTCATTCAAAACATCTTTAGGTAGCCCTGTGGATGACACAGGTAAAGAAAAAGTCTCCCAAATCCAAATTAATTGGAGTTTGGCAGATTTCAAACAATGTATCTGTCAAAGTTTCCCAGATGTCAGCCTGAATTTGATTGGATATGAATTAGCCAAGGCTGACAGAGGAAAAAAATTACAGAAGCTTCTGGTTACTTCTGTCAAAGAATTAAAGCAAGCTCTTGGCCGGAGTAGGCTGTACATTCTGCCATTAGCAGAATTATACCAGGTTTGTAATAATTTTCTTTGATAATGCTTTATGTAAAAGTGTGTTGTGGTGTAAATGACAACAGTTACCCACACAGGAATCACCACCTCCTTTGTGCCGGTCACAAAGTGCACCTGAAGCAGGAGCCAACTCTGAAAGTGTGGTGATTGACTCTGAGGAGCCAACTCCATCTGTGGTGATTGACCTTACTGACTTTAGTGGCAACACAGATGACACTGCAGCATGGGCGTAGGTTTAGGGGGGGACGCTAGGTACTAGTCCCAATCAATATTTTGAGATGACAAATTTGTCCCCACCAATATTTAGCAAGCTCCTTTGAACTGCTATTTGGATCTGTGCGCTGCTATTTGGATCGATTCCAACGGCCAAAACAACGACAGTACAAGAAACGCCGTAATTTGATTGGCGGCGGTGTATCTGACAGGCTACACGCGCGGGCCGGGACTACTTTTGTGCTTGCACTGGCAGCGAGAGGGTGGTGTGTGTGTGTGTGTGTGTGTGTGTGTGTGTGTGTGTGTGTGTGTGCGCGCGCGCGCGCGCGTCAACGACGCCGACGGTAAGTTACCAGGGCTGTCTCTCTGCCACATACAAAGGCCAGAGTAAAACATTTTAATATTCCGTTTTTTGCCACTTTTTGTACTTTGTAGATAGATCAGCTATGCCACCCAAGAAGAAAAAAGGGGACATACGAAGCTTTTTCATAAAGCAGAGTGTAAGTAGGCAAAATAACTAGTCACACAAATAAACTACCAGTAGTAGTGACTGACCAGGCTTTCAAATGCAGATTCTTCTGTGGAAAATAGTATTGGTGATAGTATGTGTTACCCAGGATGTTGTTACAGTTAAACCTAGCAGCAGCAATCTTTCAACTAAGGTTAAGAGTATTGATCAGGCTGTGCAGCACAGCACTGATAGACTCATAGAAGTCGCGCTATCATGATAGAATGCTACATTAGCAAGTCACCGAATGTTAATTAGCTGACCTTAACATAGAATCTTGCAGTCAACATAAACAGTGGATCTGAGACATTTTTCGTTTCTACATTCTATTTATGTAATGTATGTAATGTATTTGTGAGTGAGTGTAGCCTAAGAATTTAATATTTAAGAATAGAATATATCAATAGAATTTGATATAGAATAGTAAATACAATTTTAGTATTAATGGAATACTGTAATCATGGATAATAATAATAATAATAATAATAGATAATAATAATGGATTTGTTGTGTTGAATGCATACTACACTCTAAGAAATGATATGTTGGCTTTAATTAACTATTTTATGTCAACCGGTCCCACATAACTGGGTTATGTTGGATTTATGTAACATTATTTATTTCAATAAACTAAAAGTTAATTACATAAGGTTAATCCAATGCCGTTTAGTTGAATAAGGTTAACAGTCTTAATTTTGTCCAAAACAATTAAGTTAATTAAGTTCAATTATCCTAAAATTAATATTTTTACATTCAACCAACACAAATAATCCAGTTTCATTATGAGTTTATTCAATGAATACATTCACTTTTTCTTTTTTTACAATTTTGTTTACATTTTTACAAACATTTCCAACGTGAACATGTACACAATATTTACTCTGTAAAGACTGCCTTCACTTTTCAAGAAAATAATTAAATAAATAATTTTAAAAAAGCATATTGCCTTTAGGTGAAAGGATTTATCAATCATTACTTATAAAGGTGTTCTGCAAAAAAAGCAGCAAACAATTTATCAGTTGTTTAAAACAAGACTATTATGCAAAGGAATGTAACATGGTTGATATTGAAACAAAAGTACTGTAACAGTCAACAGTGCAACATTATAGAAAGACCAGAAATGTTCCTAACCTCAGATTTCAAGAGTTTATTTTTCAGGCGTAAATAAGACCTGGCATCGAAGAACACACTTCTGCACATTGTTCAGGTTGTCATGTATTTAGATGCCTTAAATCATGATGCCAACATATTTGTAAGGATCTGTAGCCTCTGCTCCTTCATGTTTGACCACATAGATTCCTAAGGTGGTCTTGCGTACTGAGGTTAGGACTTCATGTTCAACATCCTAAAAAAATACATAAAGTAACAATTAACAACAGATCAGGGGTGAAAGGGATAGTTGATTTTAGAGAAACATCCAATATTTTTTATAAATGTAAATCATTTACCATGCACTCCTTCACAAGGTTTGAGAGGGCCAGGTAAACAGCAAGTGCATTCAAGATGAATTCACCTTTTCCCAGTGGTGTCATTCTGAACAATGAGACAAATAAGCAGTGTTCAGAAGAATTAACACAAATTATGCCAAAGTTATTTCTACAAGAGCCAAAAAAAAATATTATCTGCAACTGCATCTGTGAGGGCCTCAAAATTCAGAGAACCAGTACAATAAAAGTAATAAGTGGTTCTAAACCAAAAGCTTTGCTACAGAAAAGCCATTAAATAATCTTGGATGTCAGAGCTGTTCCAATTGTCGGTGCATAAATCACAAATCTGATGCTGCTGAGAAATAGGGTAAAGAGACGAACAAGCTCTGAAATTAAAACAGAATTAATCATGTACATATTAACATTCCAGAGCTTATATACAAAAATTCAAGGGATACCCAAAAGTTCTGTATTTTTTTTTTTTTACTGACATTTATGTCATTCAAACTCCCAAAGTCTTTTTTCCTGTTTATTTCTGTCATTACAATGACAGTCAATGGTGAATTCTTCTTACGAAGCTTCAATAGCATCAAGCAATTGCATGTGACTTTAGAAGCTTCAGAACAGGAACTCACCGTTGACTTTAATTGCATGGACAGAAATGAGCAGTACAACCACATAATTTACCTTTTTAGTTAGAAAAGCGAAAAATAAAAGGGATTCGGTGACATGAAGCAGAGTAAATGATGTTCATCTTTGGGTATACTATTTTAATCTATAGTGAATTATTGTCAGATAAAAAATGATGAAGAATATAACAGAACATACCAGATCCATAACTGATAGGATGCTTATGATCTTCTTTACCGCTGTTCCTTCTGTCTTTTTGAAATTTTTGAGGAGCTGGGTTCAGAAATGAACAAAAAGGACAAATCAGGTTGGTTGCTGATAAATTTGAGTCTTTACAATATTATCATATACCAAGACTAACAGTATTTCTTTAACAGCATTTATCTGAATTACATCTAAAATACTTCAATTTATAATTTGGAATTGCATACAATAACCATCCAAGTAATTCATCACAGATGACATTACATTATAAAGACTTACCTCTAAAGAGTGCTGGCTATCTGTTATTAAATTCAGTGACGAAACGCAGATCTTCGATCATCTCATGTCTCCTGTGCGTAAATGTTCTGTCCATCAGCACCTTGATAACCTGCATAAGTATTGAGCATATGTGGGACCACAGCGAATTCCATGTTTTAAAACTTTGTCTTTGTCCATGTACCAACCTGAAGTGTTTTAAAAGCTTAGATCTGGATGTTTGAAAAGAGCCACAATCTATGCACGTCACATGCAGGACTCCAAAATTCTGAGGAAACAAAAATGAAGATGTGAGTCAAATAATAATAATAATACAAAAAAAAAAAAAAAAAAAAACTGTAGTAAAATTATTTTGGATGACCTAATAAGCTTACCAGATGCTACAGTAGATGCCATCTTACTCGAGTCAGTGTCAAACGTGTTTATTGCCATATGCCTATGCATTCTGTGTTTCAAAAGTTTCAGAGTTATTATTTGACATTAAATAAAAATGCTCAACATTAAGGAAGTTATTAAAATTTATACTAAAACTAGATACAACTGCTGTATTGGGGCACAACATGGAGAAACTCTTCTTAACTAGCAATTTTATAAAAAAATAAGGTCATTTGCCATTTTTTGTATGGGTGAATTCAAATATTATCAAAGTTCAGCAAGTTTAAAAGATCACATAAGAGCTAAAAAACGCTAGCAGCTAACAACACCACTTGAGGACAAGTGCTAAAGCAACTTCAATAAATACCAACAAAAACAGCGATTGACTATTCTAATTTACTGACAGCCTCAATATTAAAGGATAGGAAGTAAAATAACTCACCTTTTGGTCCAGATAAATACAAAATGTTGATTGCAGCCTCCGTTTGAGCATGATTTGATTCCCACAAAATGGAGAACGAGTGCTAAGAGATGAGCTACGCATTAACGTTCTTTGAAATATTTGCGCATGCGCAAATATAGCTCCACCTGTTGACCAAAGTGCGGTACTGCAGCGGTAACACAACTGCATTTCGTTAATTTAACTTAAGTGAGTTGTGTAAATTTGAGAAATGACTTTTTCTAATTCTGTCAACACAACTGTTTTAGTTTTAATGCACAAACACAAGAACATTATTTAATTTGAGCATAGTTACATTTCTTTGGTTCAACAACAGCCATGTTTCATTTTTTAGAGTGTATGATACGTGTGTATTTTATTCATTTGTTCATTATTTAATAATTTATGTTAATAAAACATTTGGTTGTTCAGCATTACACAGTCTCAGGTTTTTATTTTTATTTTTTGAGAGTGCATTTTTGAGATTATACAGTTATACTAGCTCTTTAGGGACAGTATACAGGATGGTGTATTGGGGTCAGGATACAATATAATGAGATGAAGTAGATTCACTTCTGTATTGTGATATTCTGTATTGCCAACAGTCTGAAATCGCCATTAAAGCACTGGTATCTTACAACAAAATAATTCCAGGGGGAGGGGGAGGGGGGATGTCCCCACCAAAGCTGAGGCCAAACCTACGCCCTTGCACTGCAGACAGCACAGTGGTAACTAAGAATAGACCTATAACGTTTTAAACCAATATGTACCAGAGTCTGTGTTGATCATTTGTTTCTCATAATATTTAAATCAGATATTTTTTTATGTGTTTATAGGTCTTGCAGCAGTGGCGATCTTTGCGGCAAGAACAAGACAAAGAATTTGAACAATCTTTAATGGCAGATAGAGAAAAAGTAAGTAACTGTATTATTTTTTTCACTGCAACCCAGCAACCACCTAACATTTTACTCTCTAAATTTGCAAGTTTACATCAAAAAAACATGATAGTAGCATACTGTTAGTCTTGTAATACTTCAGCTAATATGTGTAAATGTCTTTGATTAAGAACATTAAGCTATATATAAACTGCATTACCTGTATGTATATATATATATATATATATATATATATATATATATATATATATATATATATAAACTTTTGAATGTTGAGGTCCTCTTTACTAATCTTGGGAAAATCGTGTTTTTGACCAGTTGAGTCCGGTGTGAAAGACATTTTTATTAAGGAAATTTTGATGTATTGTTACATGAACCCATTTAACCTTTAGTACATTTTCTGAATTGACATTAAGGTCTGGATGGTATAAGATGGTTGTAATACAAAAGAAACTATTTATTTGAGAGTATGGACATTAAACTGCTCTGTAATGTTTTTCTATGAACATACTAGTTCTAAGGTATATGAATAGGTGTAATATACATTTCTATTTAAATAGAATCCACAAATTCTTTATATTATAAATAGGAAATGAGACGCCAATGTTTAGAGGCACAGGAGAAGAGTCGACTACAGGTAAATGTTATTTTAAAAAATATAACTCATGATTTGTTTGTTTGAAGTAAAAAAAAAAGTACTGCATTCATGTAACCTTGGTTGCATAATAGGCAATTGAAGACAGACGGAAGAGGATTGCGAATTACGAGGAACCCATTGATGCTGTGCCCATCAAATTCAAGTTTCCTAATGGAGTGGAAAAAATTCGAAAATTCATCTTGTCAGACACAATTCAAGTAAATGACTGCTGATTTTTAATAAAAGGATAAACAATAAGCATAGAAAACAGTCATGATTTAAAATGTGTTTGGGAAATAATATAGTAATTAGCCTTGATGAAGAAGGATAATTGTATAATAATGTCACTAAGTGTAATCTACCTATGTTTCATGTACTTCTTTTTAGATCTTATTTGACTTTGTTGGTCAGGATGACCTGTCCAGTGAAGTGTTCTATGTTCAAGATGCGATCTCATCTACACCTCTTGAAAATAACCTTTCAGGAACACTTAATGATTACAACATCCAGGGTCATTCAACTCTTTATGTTGTTTGGGGTTCACCAATGGATGCACACGTGAGTAACCCTTCTATTTATAGTCTCTAAAACTATTTTAGGTGTATATAGTTTTTTCTCTTCTTTTTTTTTAAATATATTTTTTTATTTAAAATATTGGTCTGTATGTACAGGAAAGTCAAGATAAACAGAACGAAGTAAGCGTTCAAGTGAATTCTGGTGAAGTTCATTTTACCTCGTCCTTTTCCAACCAGTCGCTTGCATCATCATCACATGAACCGATTACTTCTTTGCCACTGAATGATTGTCATTCCCCAACACCCCCAAACTGGTCACCTGCTCCTTCACCTGCTCCTTCACCTGCACACTGGTCACCTGCTCCTTCACCTGCTCCTTCACCTGCACACTGGTCACCTGCTCCTTCACCTTCACACACATATCATCAGTGGTCACCTGAACGCTCTCTTCCCACTCAACCATCCTCTGTAACAACTGACAACTGTGAAATTATTTCAGATCAGTATGTTATGTTATACTTTAAAGGAATTTAAAGAACTAAACTTTTTCAGACACATGAAAGCAAACTTATTTTACCCCTTTGTGTTTTAGAGTTGATCTACAGATGATTTTGAAGAAGCTTCATAGCAGAGTTGATCTCTCATGTTGTCCCACAAGCAATCAAATCAATGTAAGTCGAGACAACATATTACAAGGTAGCCTGCACGCTTTCAAACGAAGGCGCTTCAATCCAGAAGCAAGACTGGATGTGATTTTTGTGGACTCTGATGGGGTTGGAGAAGGAGCTATAGATGATGGTGGACCAACCAGGGAATACCTACGCTTGTTGATGAGGGAAATCCAGATATCAAAAATATTTGAAGGGCCGGAAGACAACAGACTACTGGCTCTTGATACTCATGGTGAGGATTATCTAATTTGCTTTTCTTTTTTTTCTTATGAAATTGAAATATATGTATATACTAAATATATCACTAAATATATGTATATATATATGTTTTTCAGCACTTGAGAATGGCTTGTACATGACCATTGCAAAAATGATTGCAGTGTGCATAGTTCATGGTGGAGTTGGCCCTCGTTTTTTTTCTGATCGTCTCTTTATGCAACTCTGTGGTACATGTACACTTCCGGTCTCCCTTGAGGAAATAGCAGACAGCTGCTTCAGAGAAAAACTCTCAAAGGTGATTATAAACTTTAGACTTGTACATTAAACACTCTCATCTATGCAGGGATTTTTTATTTTGTCATTTGCAATGGATGCTTTGTGATTTCATGGCATAACTTTCTAATGGTTTACTTGCAGATTAAAGAAGCAGACTCTGTTCAAAAAGCAAATTCTGCTATATCAGATGCTGGGGACAGTCTGAACATGATGGGGGCACTTAGGTACATCTCATCACTTGAAGAGAGGGATTCCCTGATCCAATCTGCAGCAGAATACTTTGTGAATGGGCGGATAAATTTGGCTCTCAGACAGTAAGTATCCATCATGAGAACCATATAAATGCTGTACAAAGGAAAAATGTAGTAAATGGAAAGTTTGGTTGTGGCTAAAATCTCATTATGACTTGATTAAAATCTCTAAATGTCCTGTGACAGATTTGAAGAGGGTTTCAAAACTTTTGGTCTGATGGACGAGCTAAAAAATCATGCTGAAATCTTTGAGGACCTGTTTGTCAATGCGATCAGACCACTGGAGGCAAAAGATCTGACAACTCTTTTCGAAGTGGACTTCTCACCCCTTGGCAGCAACAAAAGGCAACTGGAAAATAAGACGATCTGTTTCTGGAGAGACTGGTTAATAGATGTAGAAGGTAGGGGTTTTAGTGCTTTATCATTTAAACATTACAACCACTTTGTTGTAAAAAATGTATTTGCATTTAATGTGATTTTGAGTGACACATTTTTGTGAAGTTAAATTTCTTTCCAATAAAAAAATTAGTTGGCTTGAGAAAGCCAACATACTGAATATGATATTCAATTTAAACCTTATTCTGCTTCTTTGTGTGTCTGTCTGAATCTGTGTGGTTACAGAAGGTGACTGCAATCCGTTGACACTGGAAATGGTGCTGCAGTTTGCTTCTGGAGCCTCATCTGTGCCTCCTCTTGGATTCCCCCATCAGCCAAAAATTGAATTTTTACTTACATTTGGTCAAGACACCAGAATATTTCCAGAGGCCAACACATGCCTTATTGTTCTCAGACTTCCAATTCACAGTACCTACGAATCTTTTAGAACCTACATGACCGAAGGTATTCTGCAGTCGCCAACCTTTGGCACCATGTAGTACCTTGTTCATGTAAGGGTGATAAAAGAAATACTTGAAATAATTATCTTAACACTCAAACATGCATTTTACTGTTCTTGCATTTACTGTTATTGTTGTACTGTTCTTACCTTTAATGTTTGATATATATATTAGCACAACTTGCTGTTATGTACTTTTTCAATTTAGTGGAATTAAAACTGATGATGATAAATCAAGTAAATGAAGCAAAATGTGCTAATTCATGTTTCACTGCATAAATGGAACAATAAAACCTCAATCAATTTTGATTGCATTTGTCTGAATCCTTTTTTCACATTGGAGTCTAGTAATCCTGCTAAAAACATTTTGTCAGAGCATGAAACAGACAGTGTGGTATTTACCTGAAGGCATTTAATAGTTTTTTTTTTAGAGGGGGGGGGGGGGGGGGGTCCCTTTGAGATCGTCAAGTATCCAGAATACATAAACATTATCATTCTGATGGTGCGTTTCAAGAAAAAACAGAGTATCATAAATTGTATCTCAGCCATCTTGTAATGTGTTTGCAATTTCTCTGCAGCATGTCTGATACTTAGCAGTAGTATCTGAGATGGTCTCAATTGCCTGCATAATGTTTTGCTGCTGCTGATGGCTCAGATTGATTCTGGGTTGCTCCACAACTACAGCAGGAAAATGATCTTCGCCATCATCAGTCACAGGGAAGTTTTCTACGCCATGTTGCGCCAAAAGCTCTTGTAGAGTTTGTGTGCTGCAAGGATCTTCACCAAAAACATTGCTGATGGCTCTGCAGTTTGTCTCCATGTTGGCAAGCATTCCTGCAGTCCATATTTGGACAGGTGTTTTATTGTTCTCAGTTCTGATTTTGTGGTGATTCCATCCTTCCCTAAATAGACCCAGTCTCTTTTGTATCTCTGGCAGGAAGACAATTTGCAGGGACATCTTTTGGACATCATCATCTGGATCAAGGATCTCAGAATCCTCAAGAGTGTAGAACAAGTTGTAGAAGTACTGGAGCACATGCAGGAAAACATCTCTCCAAAGTCGCTCTATGCGTTGATTATGAACAGATTCTCCTGTTATGTGACTCCTCCGTTCCACCCCTTGAACAAGATTCATGAATTTTCCCCTCCATGGTCAGATCGCACTCGCGAAGGAAGGCCATAAAGACATGTGGCCTTCACAAACTCGGTCAGCACAGTGGAGGCACGGTTATTTGTGTTGCAGCTCAGGTAGGTTATAAGGCGAGATTTCCCATCAATGGCTCCATGTACAACAAAACCCCACCTTGTATAAAAAAAAGGCATAGAAACAACACAAGGTTAATTAAGCAAAAAAATTCATAGTATCTTAAATGTCACTAGTAGAGCTCCAAACCATAAAATAAGATGGGGCAGATCCGATCCTGGATCGTAGTGATAGATGATTAAGTGCTTGTGTTATAGATTAGCGGAGTGCGATATTGACAAATTATTTCTTGATATTTTTGTGGATTTTGTAAATAATGATAATAACACAATATTTGTAGTATATTTGTACTCTTATCATGAAAAATAACTATTATAAAAACTGCATTATATTAATTTGTGTTGTTAATTTTAACCTTTAGTAATGATACCAGCTGATACAGCATTAGTTAAGAGATTTATTTTTCCTTGAGAAAAATTAGCATGTAGCTACTGTACCTGATATTTATCTAAATTAATCGATATTGAACAAAATTTCATGATTTTCATGATAAACTTGCGATTTGATTCCAATCTTAAAGGGATACTTCACTTTAAAATGAAAATTCTGTCATTATACTCACCCTCAAATTGTTTCAAACCTGTATGAATTTCTTTCTTCTGCTGAACAGAAAGGAAGATATTTTGAAGAATGTCAGTAACCAGACAGTTAACTGGTCCCATTGACTTCCATAGTATTTTTTTTTTATTACTATGGAAGTCAATGGGACCAGTTGACTGTTTGTTACTGACATTCTTCAAAATATCTTCCTTTCTGTTCAGCAGAAGAAATAAATTCATACAGGTTTGAAACAACTTGAGGGTGAGTATAATGACAGAATTTTCATTTTAAAGTGAAGTATCCCTTTAAGATCGGAATCAAATCACAAGTTTATCATGAAAATCATGAAATTTGTGTCAAGCACATAACAGCAGTCTATCTGTCATGTAAACATAACATGTTGTCACCAAACATAATGAAGTTCTGCTTATTTACCAATTGTTTTGACAACCACAATATTGTGATGCAAGGTTTTTTTCCTCAAAATGGATTTGTAAAAAAAAAAAATAATAATTACAAGTGAATTTTTCCCCTGCTGTTCACACTTGCTAAATATGATTCCAATTAGATATGCACAAAAATTGGGTTTGGCCTGACAGTCTGAATAAGGCTTTTTCGACACAGGATTTATGCCCAGAAGTCCTTCCTGATGTAACCCAACACTGGAAGTGCACTAAACTAGGGCCCTGTTTACACCTGGTATTAGGATGTGTTTTGGTCGATCGGATCACAAGTGGATTAGGGAGACAAATTCCAGTTTACACCTGGTGTTTAAATCCGTCTCTTTTGTCCACTTTCGACCACTTCTGTCCTGATTTCTTTCAGAGGAGGGTCTATGGGCGGATAAATGTATGGGCTTTTTAAGATCTTTCAGTCTAATGGACGAAATAAGCTCATGCAAGGTACACTGAAAAAAATGATAGTTGAATTTACTAAATTTGTTTATGGTAAGTAGTTGCACACAATTGATTTTAGCTACATTTAAACAAATGCATTAAGTTGAACTAAAATATATTAAGTTCAACTTAATGCATTTGTTTAAATGTAGCTAAAATCAATTGTGTGCAACCACTTACGATAAAAATTAATAAATTCAACGAATAATTTTTTTCAGTGTACATAATGACGGAATGAAGGCGAAGATTGAAAAACACAGAACAGCAGCTTTCGTTTCTACTCTGACAGCCACAAGACCAGCCGAACACAGGGAGTGTGTATTAGAAATCAGGAATGGTGAGGGGCAATTCCACGCAAAAATGTCACATCCATAACGCCAACTAAATACCATTGCATTGTGTTGGTGTTATGGATGTAACAGTTTTGCGCGGAATTGCCCTGAGAGAACATTGTGTTTGGTACGTTTTTCGTCTTCAAAACCAAACTTGGGTCTTCAGCCAACAACGTTTAAATCCCATCTGGTTAGAGCTCTTCCCATAATGTTACGTATTAGGTCAGTAGGAGGAGAGTAGACAATGTTTTGTGGTTGTTCGAACACATTCTACCATATTTTTTGCGTTTACACTATGAAAGCATTCGGTCAAATGCTTTTTCAACTACCTCTGGAAGTGTTCAAAAGCTCAAAGTTTTAGACCATGTTTAAGCCTGTATTTAGCATCGTCCACTTGTGATCCGATCGACGAAAACACATCTTAATACCAGGTGTAAACAGGGCCAAGGACACTCTCACATGCACTCACTCCTATGGGCAATTTAGTGTTTCCAGTCCACCGAACCTGTGTCTTTGTATTGGGGGGAGGGATGAATAGTGTATTACCTAATCAACCGCATATTTCCATCTATGTGCCATAAACTGTTTGGATGAGGAACATGGTAGACTCTTCTGGCAATGGCATTACTCCACCTGCGTGCAGTCGCGGTGGGATCGATTATGGTAAGGGCTTCTCGGACCCTGCACCGCTGGACAAACAGCCCTTCTCCACGTAGCAGCCCCCTCATGATCTAAGAAGTAATAATAAAAGCAAATTTATTTAATTTGACGGACAGTATGGATGCAGAATACTGAATTAGACTTTCCTTTGCCTAACACACCTCACTTCCTGTGTTGGGATAGAGACTGTGAAGTCTTCTGACATGCTGAATGAGCTCTTCCTCAGTCACTTGTCTTTGCAGTTTTCGTATAGGAATTCCGAGCTGTTTAGTTTTCCTATAAAGAAATGAAGATGAGCAGCCCAGAATATTGGCCATCTGCTTAATGGTGTGTCCCTGTTTCATTAGAAACTCAATTTGCTGCTTTGAAACATTAATGGAAGGTCTTCCACGTACACCTATGACAAAAAGAAACAAAGAACAATTGAACAACAATTAACAGACACTGCTGAGGCCACATGAGCATTCATAACAGTGTGTCTCCACTGGTCGCTCTGCTCCGCACCGCTATGAATGCCCATGCGGCTGTGTGTATTTTACTTAATCTAGTACGTTTTCAATCTATTAAGTAGTCTATCTAAGTCTAATCTATTAAATGTAAAAATCACAATTTAAATAATTAAATACAATTAAATATGAAGTGTCTGTGTTCCTGTAATAATAAGTTGGGAATGGGAATTAATGTTAATACATGGGAATTAGCAGATTAATTTACAAAATTGCATGTAATCCTTACAGGTGAAAATAATCTTGTTTAAAACAACCAGATTAATGTCAATTCAGCAAAAAATTCTACCCTGCACATTCCTCACTCACTTCAGGGCTATTGAGGCCAAACCTCCTGCATGCACTGTGCATCCTGCAGATAATTAGGGCCCAAGCCCTGAAAGGGCGGAGGCCCTATTGTTTTCGTAAGGATTTATTTTTTTTTTTTTTTCATTATTTTTTTGTTTGCCTTTTTGCCACTTTTGGGGCCCTTAACATGCTCAAAAACTCTTGAAACTTTGCACACAGGTCAGAACCCGCGGCCATCAGGGCCGGACTGAAGCTGGTACCCGGGCGTGGCAGGGGGGCTCGACAGCGCCCCCTGGAATGGAGTCCGAAATCTTGGTCCATATATCAAACACGCTTGCATGTAATAATATGAAACTCAGTACACATATAGATCTCATCGGGCCGAACAACTTTCGTGCTCTAAGTTTTACAAAAGCCCAACAGGAAGTCGGTTATTATACGTTGTTTGGAAAACGCATACAATGGAATGTGAAATACTCCTCCTAGGGAATTCATCCGATCGCCGCCAAACTCGGTGTGAATGAAGTCAAGACATTGAGGATGAATTCTTGCGAACAGATTTTTGATATCTCGAACGGTTTGGCCGTGGCGAGGAAACAAATTTATGGCGAATAATGGGACACAGGAAGTGTGTTATAACTTCTGCATACATTATCTGATCTTGCTGAAACTTCAGCAGTGTATTCGTTGTAAGAGGCCGATCACATGGATGTGACCTTTGTGAGTCAAAGTTATAGCGCCACCAACTGGCAACAGGAAGTGTGTCACTTTCAAAATGCTTTAAAATCACTTTCTTATTTTTACCCGATTTGCTTAAAACTTTATGTATAATGTAGACACACGGCAGATGTAGACCTGTGAAAGGATTATTGATAGCTTAGATACTGTTGCCGTGGCAACGCATCAAACTTTAATATTCTTTTCGGATGCTTTTGAGACTCTTCACATGCTTGAAAATGCATGAAACTCGACAGACACATCACATTTATTATACAGTAGACATGTGCAAAGTTTCAGAAATGGGCGTGGTGGAATGGCTCAGTAGCGCCACCTTTAGTCAAAAATGGGGGCTTAGTTTTTCCTAGAATCACAAAACTTGGTAGGTGTATTGTTCTCATCAAGCAGGACACCTTTCTAATTTACAGTCATAACCTCAGACCCACAGGATGTCAGATATTTTGGTTTGAATGTGGATTTTCTGGAGAATTTTCTCTCTCTCTCTGTGTGTGTGTCTGTGTGTGGGGGGGGGGGGGGGATTTGTCTATTCCATTTAATCTTTGTTTTTCAAGGTTTCAGGGGCTTTTGGGGCCCTTAACGTGCTCAAAAACTCTTGAAACTTTCCACACAGGTCAGAACCCACGGTCATCAGAGCCGGGCTGAAGCTGGTACCCGGGTGTGGCAGGGGGGCTCAACAGCGCCCCCTTGGACACGGTCTGAAAACTTGGTCCATATATCAAACACGCTTGCATGAATTAATATGAAACTCGGTACACATATAGATCTCATCGGGCCGAACAACTTCCGCACTCTAAGTTATTAGCTCCGCCCAACAGGAAGTTGGCTATTATGGGTTGTTTGAAAAACGCATGCTGTGGAATTTAATCCTAGAGAATTCATCCAATCGCCTCCAAACTCGGTCAGCATGAAGTCAAGACATTGAGGATGATAAATTCCGGACGGATTTTTGATATCTCGAACGGTTTGGCCGTGGCGAGGAAACGAATTTATGGCGAGAAAAGAGACACACGAAGTGTTATAACTTCTGCATACATTAACTGATCTTGATGAAACTTCAGCAGTGTGTTCATGGTAAGAGGCCGGTCAGATGGATGTAACTATTGTGAGTCAAAGTTATAGCGCCACCAACTGGCAGCAGGAAGTGTGTCACTTTCAAAATGCTTTTGACAAAAGTGGGGGGGTTACTTTTACCCACAGTTACAAAAATCAGTACGCATATTGGTCTCATCGAGCTGGACAACTTTCTAATTTACAGTCATTAGCTCCGAGCAACAGGAAGTCAGATATTTTGGTTTGAATGTGGATTTTTTGGATATGTCAGACTCTGAGTTTTTAGTTACTCCTCCTAAGTGGTTTATTTTATTCACACCAAACTTTTTCAACATGATAAAAATACATTAAAGATATATATATATATATATATATATATATATATATATATATAAATATAGCTGCGAGCAGCGATGAAGGGCCAAAGCCGGCGGCACCGCCACCCCGGTGCCTTTAGGTAACTAAAGGCATCGGGGTGGCGGTGCCACCGGCTTGGGCCCGTAATCGCTGCTCGCAGCTATATTTTCTGTTTCATTTTACATGGGCCTTTTTTAAGCAACATTCATGCTTTTCTGTTGTTCTAAGAAGTAATCAATTAAAGTTCTACTCACAAATAAATCAGTGAAAAATGTCTTTTTTTTTTCTTTCTTTTTTTTGCAATAATTGTAAACTGTTACTTTGCATGCATGTCTGCTTATGACCAAACAAAATGTTTATATAAATGTTTGTGTATGATACCATTTGTATAAATTACCCCAAATTTCCAATTAATTCCCATTTAGTTTCTAACAAGGAATATTTCCCAAACCATCCAGTCCATGAAAAGTTTCTAGAAATGTTCTACCCCTTTGCAACCCTTAAAAAACAAACAAAAAAACCTGTCTAACTATGTAAAATTGCTCTGAGGTCAGGTTAAAAAAGAAAGAAATAAATAATACTGAAAAACACATTAATGAATTAACAAAGATCGCCCCAAGCCGACGAACCATTGAAATCCCCCAAAGTTATGACGTAGTTAAAATTAATTTGAACATTTGCGATTGTTGCCGGTGGGTCTAAATTGGTTTTAATTGCATCAAAGAGGCCAGTCTGGGTATTTTTGCAGTAAATAGCTAATTCTGAACCAGAGACGGAGAGTCGCCACGTGTTCAAGAAAGACGTCGTAGCGACCCAAATATAGCCTAGTTTTAATCATTTAAATGTTCTCAATTAACAGGTCTAACATTTTAATAACTTGGAGAGAACAACAATTTTACTCACCTAAATGTACACGTCCGGCAGAGTAGGACCGGTCTTGCTCTACATTTTGCACCAGCAAAATCCTTCTTAAGTCGATGAGCGAGTCTTTAAGTTCCTCCGCTGTCTCTGTTCTTAACAGACCGGCAACTCTTGATACATTTCTGAGACATGCCTCAATGGCACGTAGATGTCGTTGACCACAAATGCCATAGTGGTACGTCCTTTCAATGGCATAACATTGCCTTCCAATTTGCCTCAAAACCTCCTCTGCCATTGCCAGTTTGTTCACAGTTCATCGCAGTTCTTGAGCACGTAAAATATCACGCAAAAACGTCACGCTCTTATTAGAATATTTATAAGCAGTCGTCATTACTATGCACATATCCAAAAAGGAATTCATTACTATGCACATATCCAAAAACGAATTCTTGATATCTGCAATGACAATCTTTACTAGTGAAAATTTAATTTTAACATGTAACAATTAAATTACAGATATCAAGAAGTATGTTTCTTACTAGTTGTAATTTCATTTGTGATATCAAAAATGTATTTCTGCGAGTGATGACGTCATTTTTGATATCAACAATTGAATTCCTGATATCAACAATCAGAGTTTCTGATATCAAGAATTTAATTGTTGATATCAAGAATTAAATTATTGATATCAACAATTCATATCCTACATGTGTTTTAAATGTTAAAAGGGCGACAAAACTATTACAGATATCAAAAATTGATTTCTTACTGGTTAAAATTCTGAATACACATATCAGAAATACAATTCTTACTAGTAAAAACCTTTATTTTTGATATCAAGAATTCAGTTGTCACTAGTTGAAATGTCTATTCTTGATATCAACAACTGAATTGCTACTAGTAACAGTGTTCATTTTTGATATCAATAATTCCATTTTCACTAGTGACAATGTTAATTTCTGATATCAAGAATGTGATTGTTACTAGTAAGAAAGCCATTTTAGATATCTGAAATAATATTGATATCAGAAATACATTTTCAGATATCAAAAATGAAATTTTTTACTAGTAGCAATTCAATTGTTGATATCAATAATAGAGATTTCAACTAGTGACAATTGAATTATTGATATCAGTAATTACCATTTTTACTAGTAACAATGTAATTATTGATATCAAAAATTATATTTCTACTAGTAAGAAATCAATTCTTGATATCAACAATTGATTTTGAATGGCAGCCTGTGGTGACATTTCACTAGTGAAAATATAATTACAGATATCAAGAATTCAATTGTTGATATCAAAAATTAAATTGTTGATATCAACAATTACATTTTTGATATCAAAAAATGTAATTGTTGATATCAAAAATGTAATTCTTGATATCAACAATTCATATCCTGTAAATGAATAAAAGTTAAAACGGCTTGCCATACTGAGTGGGTACTTAATTTCAACAAGTACTTACTTAACGAGCGCTAAAAGATGCCCGGTTGCATAAAACACCTTAAGTTTTTCCCTTAAAGGGATACTTCACCTCTGGGAAGATGAATGTGTATTTAAAATAGGTCATTTAAGTAGAAGAAATGTGAAGAAATTTTTCAATTTGGAGCTTTCTAGACTGGGAAAAGCCAGAAAATGTATTTTTGGCTTATGTGGATGAAAGACAACAACTCCCAGAATGCACTTGCTTCGCTGCCTTAGGAGGCCACGCCTACCGGTAAGGGAGCGCAGTTGGAAACAAACAAGGCTAGCCTACGTGATGAGTTTGCCAGGGATTTAGAGATCGCCGAAAATGTCCGGGATTCGGCTTTTGCATTCTACAGTCGCCATTCTTTCATCATGTTTACTGTGGCGAGCAGGACGAGGCTGACGGCCGCGGGAGAACGGCGCGAGACCGGTGGCGTCATTACTGAGACGCGCCGGGTCTCGCATCTCTCACGGAGGAGCGGGAATTTTCTTAGCAATGGTAAAACGCACATCAACCGATCACTTGTTTAGCGTTCATGTAAACACTACATTCAGATTCACCAATCGGAATGAATTCAGTTAGATTGAAACAAAAGGTGTGCATGTAACTTAAACAATGAATGGCGACCGCAGAACGCAAAAGCTGAATCCCGTACATTTTGAACGATCTTGCCCGCGGGACAAGTCCGAGAAAAGGAGGATGGAAACCCCTACTTACTCAGCTTTCTCCTACTATTCAGCTTTCTCCACAGAACAAGAGCCTGCTAGCTTAGCTTCCAAGAAAGACGGCTGACACTGTGTACATTCTGTGAGTGAGATCCAACCCTCTATGGGCGGGCTGAAAACATGCGGAACAACGCCATCTACTGGCTGTAGTCTTTAGCCTCTGGCCAGAAAATCCTCCGATGATGCAAAATGACGATTTTTGCGTCATCGGAGGATTTTTTCCAGACAAAAAATACATAAATCTCTTGTCTCAGGGGGATATGAGGGTGGAAAGCATGGTAATTCGAAAATACTACAGGTTTTCTACTAATACAAAGCTTAATGCTAAATCCTGAAGTATCCCTTTAAGTGTGATACTTAAGGGGCGATTTCCCCTTACCTAAGAGAATAACTTAAGGGTGTTGCATATAATCTCTTAAACGGTTCTCTTAGGTAAGGGAAACATTTAAGTGTTTCACGACAGCGATCCTGGATTCACGTTATAAAAGTCTGTTGTTGCCATAGATACGCAAAACATTAACACGCCGCGTCGCGTCTAGGACAACTGTATCACACAAAGGACGCGCACTTTCTCAGTTTATGGCCAGCAATATTGTTATGTTTTAGGACATTATGGAATTAAGATAATGTCTGTACGTTATGTTATGTTATGACTGTACTGTACAATTAAATATAATCGTTGCTATAAGTCTGCAGTCTGAACACATTACCTCAGAGCGTCCGTTAACCCTCTGGGGTCTGAGCTGTTTTCTGGGCCCTGGAGGTGTTCTGACATGCTCTGACATTTGTGGTTATTTCTGTTACTTGTGACATTTTCATGGCTAAAGTCTAATTACACTGTATTTAGCACAAACTGTGCTACAATAATATATCAGCAGCATGTATGTAAAAGTTTGTAGTTTTGAGATAATGACATTTATGCGTGGTTTGTGAAAATACAAAAATAAATTCTCACTGAAATAAGGTCATGAAACCCATACTGATTATTTCTTCACAAGACTTTTGAAAATTATATGACGTAGCCTAGAATATTTGCTCTAAAACTATGTGAGAATCACCCTGACTGCTCATTCAGAGAAGACAATATATTGATTTAAAAATTTTACGACGTGTTTTGTGTGATAAAGCAATATGCGAAGGGGCGGATCATCTCATTAATATGAAAGCTTTCCACACCTGAGAAAGACAAAGAACCTCCCTAATGGCCCTATTAGGAGCTTATCAGGGCCCATCATTCTGACCACCCTTGCACAAAGAATGAGGAGATTTAAAAAAGAATGGCTTTTAAAATTGTTTGGATTTATTTACAACACAACATAATCCAAAGATACACAACAAAAAAGTACCATGTTCATGTGCAGAGACATGTACTGTGAATGTTGAAGTCAGCAGGACTCAGTGGCATCTGGGCCCTGAAAAAAAAAAAAAAAAAAAAGTGAACATACTGATATCAAGAGAAAGGCCTGCATGATTTTGGGAATACATTTTAGATTTTTCTTGTTAAAATTGCTTTTTAAAATTCACAGAATACACACACACACTCACACAAATGTTTCCAACAATATATTATATAATGAACACCAGGTTTGTTGTGCCTTGTAGGTATAGGCTATGCGCAGTGCTGCATAAAATAATAACAATACAGCAGCCTATATAAATTTTCAAAAAGATTTAAGTAACAACTAAGCTAGAGAAAAATATATTGATTATCATGTTACTTCAAATGTTTCCATTCGTTATGATGATATGAAATGAGATAATAGTAAAACCATGGAGCTGTTTGGAGCGTTTTGCTTTTCCAAAATATGATACATTCAAACGCGATCGCGATCAAAAATATGATACATTCAAACGCGATCGCGATCAAAAATATGATACATTCAAACGCGATCGCGCTCAAATATAAAACATTATGGTTAGGCCTACCATATACATATCTACGTTTGAGCAGATATCCACAAACACAGTAGGCTAACAGTAAACACGGGTCTAAATATTATAATATTCACCATATATATAGCAACAGTTCAACTGCAATGTGAAATTTATGCAACAATAGCAAACTAATATGTAAGAATTTCTTACCTTATCTTTCTTGTCTTCAAATATCGTTCTTCTTCTTCTGATGTAAATCCAATGTAAGCTCAGGCACTCTTTCAAACTCGACGAAAAGTGAAGTGACGTGTTTTGTTGTTGAGGTAATGAGGGCGATCGCGTTCCATGTGGAGATTTGCATGTGAATATCTTTTGCGCGAGTGGGCGTGGTAAATTAAAAAATAATTAGGAAGCGTTTGAGAAGCTGGACATCTTGTTGGTTTTATACAAATTACTTAAACAGAGAATATTTGTTTTCGTTTTGAATCCGATCATTTAAAAGTACACACTTAAATGTTTATAAAGGTGTATGGCTCATAAATGTGTGACAAGTATTCGCTGAGTTTTGTTTCAGTTTATAGACGTGCTCAAGAAAAAAAAGTTCACCGCGACGGAGGGGCAGAACGCACACACTGTTTATTTTCTTTATTTTACAAAAGCACAATGTTTTGATTTGATTGGAAGTGGACACATACAAAAGTAGAAATACCACAGATTCTTTTTTTATATTTCTTTTTTCTGTATGACCATAAATGACGGAGAAATTTAAGTTTATAGTGCTACAATGTGGAGAAAATGCAGCAAAACGCGCCGGCGCGTTTGTCGACCTCAGAGGGTTAACTGAATGAATTGAGAATATCACCTGAAAATCCGATACACACTAATTGTAGCCTACATTTATTGAATGGTAGCCGATTTATGCACATGTAAAACATATCCCACAACTGAAAACTCCCAGTTGCAAAAAAACGCAGTGCTATAAGCAGTTGTAACACCGCAGGTAAAGAGTGGTTGCGATGTGTGACATGGTCAAGGTCGCTAGTTTGTTAGCGATGTATTGCGCAAATATTGCGTGTCGATCAAATCAGTATTCTTGCAACAATTTTTCATCGCTAAAATGGTCCAAAGGGTTCTCCCTATCCCTAAAAATTCTTCTTGGCACATAATGATTTTCAGCTGGTTCCATAAATTCAGCCATGTCGTCTTATTTTTGTCCGCGTTACTCTTAAGGTTACGATTTCCAAACCTTAAGTTATACTTAGGGAAATGACCGTTAAGGGGTTTTATGCAACACTTAACGCTTTTTAAGGGATTATTTAAGTGAAAAAACAGCATTTAAGGGAAATTCTAAGTGTTTTTGACGTTTTACTTAAAGAAACCCTTAAGTAACACTTAAGGGTTTTTTTCTGCAACACCCTTAGGTTTAAGGGAAACATAAGGGCGAACTTAAGGGAAAATTACACTTAAGGTGCTTTATGCAACCGGGCATAGGTACGTTATTATGGAGATAATAGTGTGCCATAAACTAACTCGATCTGCTTTGCAAAGGAAAACTCGACTCGCAAACAAACAGAAAGCAATGTGCAAGTACAAAGGTAAATTTGAGTGAAAATGCAGTGCAGTAACAAATATGTATTGTGTTTTACAAATATAAATAAATGAGCTTAGATTATAGCGGCAGCCAGTAACCGCTAAGAGGCTGAGTAGAGGGATTAAAGATTGACCCGTTTCCACGGTTGATCCAGGTGATTTATTATAACATTGAAAAGAACAGCAACATGATGATGATGACAGTAAAATAAACAAAAAGAAATGAAATGAAATAAATCTAAATAAAATGAAAACGGTCAACAGAAAGTGAGCGTCCCAGCTACTCACCCCCTTCCTCCATGCTAACCACACGCAAACTAACAGGTAATATGCACCTAAAACAAGTGACGTAACAAACCGAAAGTAAAAATTTAACAATAAAAGACATCAACCCAAACCTGGCACCTACACTCCAGCCCCTGATTATTACACCCCAAAACTGTAATAATCATAATACAACACAATCATGCAAGTTATACATCATTGAATATGTGTCACGGTGGGGTAAATGCAAAAAGGTGCGAGGACTCAAGTGCAGGAGAAATATAGTTTATTATAAAACAAAAACAAATACAAAACAAAACCCACGGGGGGGAAAACAACTAGTAAATACAAAACCAAAACAGAACATGAACTTACTGGGAAATGACAGGGAACAGGAAACATTAGACAACGAACCGACACAGACTGCAAACAAGAGGGGACTTATAAAGGGAACTAATCAAGAGGAAACAGGTGGAAGAACTCAAACAATAATCAGATAACAAGTGGGAGGGATCAGACAATGACATGAGCACATGGCCCAAAATAACAAAACACCCATGTGCAGCACAAGACAGGACAGGCATGTGACAATATGTACCTGCATACATAGAAATCGCAAAAAATTATTTCACAAATAAATAATGTGTAAAGACATTAGCTCAAAGGGGAAATATTAATAATAATCCATAATTACTAATTATGATTAATTATTAATATTTGGGTCAGTTAATTAGATTAACTTTGAGGTAAGCCAATTAATATTACAATCAATTAATCAGTTCCAACGAACGCTTTGATTATTCATTTATTCTAAGAAAAGGGTATATTTCATGGTCACTGAAAAATAATTATTCCTTAGCATGTACAGCAATTAGAGCATACTGTAACAAGATCAAGATTGTAAAAGGGACTTAGTATGCAAACAGAGGATCAGAAATCAAATTCATAATTGTGCACAAGTTTTATTAACTAAAATCACAAACATAACTAACACTAAACAAACATACATACATTCATACATACATACATACATGCATAGGTAAAGGGGTGAGTGATGTGGAACCGGAAACAGGAAATAGAACTATGGAGCAAGATCTATTTCAGTATGAAAAGAACCATCAGCTAATCATTTTCAGAGCACCTCATTAAATTGATTTACTTGCATGGTCAGTTGCAATCCTGGACAATTCTTGAAGTGGTTGAAAAATGAGTCCATTGGGGGGTCCGTGAAGGTCAAAAGTCATGGTGCAAGTTGCAATCGTTTCTTCTCCGTTGGATGAAGATAGGATGAACTTGTATTGTCGCTGTTCTCATGGCTGGAGTGAAGATTATGGCCTACACGCTCTGGGCCGGCAGGACACAAAGAGCACATGGTGAGAGTTGCGAGGGACTTCATCCGTGTTGAATGACGTCACTGAACTCCTGAAGTTGTCCTTGATGCTAGTGTGAGCACATGTCCTGGATGCTTCGAAGCCTCCTGCCCTGGACCTGTTGAGGCCATGCTGGAACACACGGCATCCTTAAGGCAAGAGTTGTCCGTTTCCTTCTTGGTTGGATTTAAGAAAGGCAGTCTGACTCGGCCTGCAGGGCCCAGTGGGGGGGAGGGGGGAGGAGATTAGATACATGTCTACACATTTCTCAAGAGGTTATGCATAGAATACATATGATTAATAGGGTTTATCTCTCCTTCTCAGCGAGAATTAAGTGAGAGTCCCGTTTTGGTTGTATAATCAAATATATATCAAAGTATATACATAATGGTACACAAGCCAGTAAATCATTCACACAGTTTCTGGGATGCATGTTCATTTATAGATCCGTTTGTCTACGATTAAATGAACGCAGGAGAGTTTGTTCTGATATCTGTGGCAGAGTTAGTTACTTGTTAGCATTCCTAAGAGTCATAAAAAACATCCTATCTGATCGCGGCCACGGCAACCAGGTCCCTTTCGCCCCGCCTGGGGGGGGGGGGGGGGGGGGGGGGGGGTTGGGACCACAGCTCTCAGATGGAAGTTTTTTAAAGATTTGTTCGTGCATATGCCAAATAATTGTGTCTGATTTGTCTCAGTCGCTACAAATGTGAACAGTGTCCGTAATCAACTGAAGTAAACATGTCAATTAAACGGTCTTTAGTCAAAGTCTTCAGTAAGTCATTCGAGAGCTCTCACAAGTCAGTCAGTCAATTAGTCAGTCGGTCATAGAATAGCCTAGTTAAAAATCCTCAGTTTCGAGAAGAAGATCTGTCGCCAACATCGTCGTGAATACAGATCATCCTTGTTAAATAGTCCACGTGATAAAGATGGCTGTGTTTTCAAGAGGAGAAGATGGTTAGGAGTAAGGGCTTCCAAATCATTAACATCCAGAGATGCTCTGGATATTGGACGATTGTTAAGGATTGATTCGATTTCACAAAGAAGTGTGTAAAAACCTTCCTAGTCTAAACTTTGCCCTCTAAGGATAGAATTTAGAATCTTCCTTACTGATCTTATAAGCCGTTCCCAAATTCCTCCAAAGTGCGAACCAGCCTGGGGATTAAAGTTCCACTTAATTCCTTTTTGAAGCAGAAATGAATTGATCTGATTATGATTCCAGATTTTTATAGCCTCCTGCAGTTCATGTTGGGCACCAACAAAGTTTGTCCCGTTGTCTAAACGGATCTCGACAACTTGTCCTCTACGTGCAATAAATCGTCTTAATACATGGATGAAAGAGTCCATATCAAGTGAATTTGCTATTTCAAGGTGAACAGCTCTTATAGTTAAACATGTGAATATCACTCCATAACGTTTTACAATGCTCCTTCCCCTTTTTACTTCAAAGGGACCAAAGCAGTCCACTCCAACATGCGTGAATGGCAGTTTGTCAGGTGTGACTCTATCTTGTGGCAAATCTGCCATCTGCTGATGACCCGGGATTCCATGAAGACGTCTGCAGACCACACACTTGGACAAAATTCTTCTTATAGCCGTGCTAGCACCAGGGATCCAATATCTCTGCAGCAAATTAGCCAGCATGTAATTTCGTCCACAATGTCCAATGTCATGATGAATCTATCGCAGAATCAAATCTGAAATGTGTAGATCCTTGGCCAGTATTACTGGATGCTTAACTTTTTCAGGCATCATAGCCTTGTCCAGTCTCCCACCAACTCTGATGACATCTGATTGAAGCACGGGATTAAGTCTATAGAGTTCACTATTCCGTTTTACCAATTCATCTTTCCGTAGACTAGCCAGTTCCTCAGAATATCTCTTCTTTTGGCAAATATGGATAATCTCCAATTCAGCTCTTTCCAACTCATCTGAAGACAACAATTTTGCAGGCATACAAATTTTTGTATCTCTTTGTTAACAACAGTCTCTCGTTGCAACTTGTCCATATCAGAGTAAGCAGTCATCAACCTTTTCCTTTCCTTGCTGAGATCAACTAGAATGTTCCTGAATTGAAGGATCCAAGCTATGCCTTTTTTCAATCGCATCCATGAAGAGTAGTAATTAAAGTATGGCATAAAATCATACTCTTGATGAACTTGCACAGTATTCACCAGAACACTCCTTTTCACTTCTGGGTCACAAGAAGACATCACACCTACATCAGTAGGATCCACGGGCCACAACTCTTGTGGTTGACCAAGAAATAGAGGACCAGAAATCCATATCTGGTTCTTTAAGAATGAATCAACCTTTAGACCTCTGGATGCTAGGTCAGCTGGATTGTTGGAAGAATTCACATACCTCCATTGTCTGATTTCAGAAACACTTAGAATTTTAGCAACTTGGTTGGCTACAAAGCATTTGAATCTATAAGTCTCATTTTGGATGTACTTGAGGACAGAGGTGCTGTCGGTCCAAAAATACCGAATCCTGAAGTTTCATCTTCAGCTCTCTCTTCCACAACTTATCCATGTGACCAGCAAGTGTGGCAGCTGTGAGCTCCAGACGAGGGATAGTGATAGGTCTTAAAGGTGTCACTCTTGCTTTACTCATTAACCCTCTGGGGACCAAAAACGCGCCCGTGTATTACGCGTATTAAAAGAGAGCGATTACAGTAGAGCTCATTAGCGCTCATTCAAATGTAATGTGACCACACCCCGGAGAGCGCGCGCTATTCAAACGCAAATTCTGAGAACCATTTCAGTCCTGTGAAACGCCCATCAGCTGTGAACACAGCGCGCCGCGAGTGATGCATAATATAGCCTACCTAATAATCCTGGAGAAAAGTTTCCTCAGAACAGTGCTGATATGAGGAGCAATAGATCCCGCTGAGGAGTGAGGTAGGCTAAGTTATCTTTTCTCAAGTGTTAATGTGGAATAACGTTATGGAATAACGTTATGGAATAACGTTAGTGTAGGCCTATATTAACCACAAAAAGATGAATTGCGTTTCTGTAGATGAATGAAGGGTACATATTTGTAAAGATATGTACCCTTAAGGTTCTCAGAATTTGCGTTTGAATACCGCGAATGAATGTTTGCCTGTTTGAAACAGAATGTTTGCCTGTTTGACCTAAATATGAATCGCGTGTCTGTGTGTGAAAGAATAAACCGCTTTTATCAACTAAAATGCTTGGCTATACTGAGATGAGTAAAAATCGACTGAAATATGTTGAAATAAAATGTCTGTATAAGCAACATATTAAACTGCAAATTAACATTTATATGCCCTAATATTTCATAAAAACAACGTTATAGTCAGGCGAAATATGAAAGACAACATTTTGTTGACTAGATTTGGGTACAGTTTTTACTGTAGAATATACTGCCACATCAAATATATATATATATATATATATATATATATATATATATATATATATATACTATTTTTGTCAAAAATAAAGTCATCAACTAAGATGTTAGATGTTCCAATGTTGGCTATATTCAAACTAATGAATACATATGATAAAATGTAGGCCTATAATACATTTTTTTTTTTTTACAAAGAAAGAGTACACTTGAAATATTGTTGAAATTGTAATTATTGTTGTAATTGTAACCTTTTTAATAAAATAGCAAAACATATGATCAAATGTAGGCCTATAATCTTTTTTTTTTTACAAAGAAAGAGTACACTTGAAATATTGTTGAAATTGTAATTAGGGCCCAAGCCCTGAAAGGGCGAAGGCCCTATTGTTTTCGGTAGGATTATTTATTAGGGCCCAAGCCCTGAAAGGGTGAAGGCCTTATTGTTTTCGGTAGGATTATTTTTAGGGCCCAAGCCCTGAAAGGGCGAAGGCCCTATTGTTTTCGGTAGGATTATTGTTTATTATTATTAGGGCCCGAGCACCGATGGTGTGAGGACCCTCTTGGAATTGCTCTGTTTATTATTAGGGCCCGAGCACCGATGGTGTGAGGACCCTCTTGGAATTGCTCTGTTTATTATTATTAGGGCCCGAGCACCGATGGTGTGAGGACCCTCTTGGAATTGCTCTGTTTATTAGGGCCCAAGCCCTGAAAGGGCGAAGGCCCTATTGTTTCCGGTAGGATTATTTATTAGGGCCCAAGCCCTGAAAGGGCGCAGAGCCCTATTGTTTTCGTAAGGATTATTAGGGCCCGAGCACCGATGGTGAGAGGACCCTATTGTTTTTGCTCCGTTTATTATTAGGGCCCGAGCACCGATGGTGAGAGGACCCTATTGTTTTTGCTCCGTTTATTATTATTCTTCTTCTCCAAAGTGAATCGCTTTTTAGAGGGCCTAAACATGCTCGAAAACTCATGAAACTTTGCACACGCTTCAGAAGTGGTGAAAATTTACGTGTGATATGGTTTTCAGAATTGGGGGGGGCAAATTCGGTAAATTATTGCCCCCACATTTTGCCCCGGCTCCTGGTTTCACGTACAGGTATGAAATTTGGTACATACATGTAATGACCCAATACCTACAGAAAAGTCTCTTGGAGCATAGCCCTAAACACAACAGGAAGTGAGCTATTTTGAACTTCCTCCTGGATTTTGGGCATTTTTCGTAATTTCCTGATGTTGTACTTTAACGAACTCCTCCTACAGATTTGATCTGATCCTCTTCAAATTTGGTGAGTGTAATCTTAAGGCCTTTGTGACGTTAAATTGCGAAGATCTAGAGTTTTCGTCGAAGGGTGTGCCCTCGGCGGCCTGACAAACATCTATCTATAAATTACAGGAACGTCTGTCTGTCTGTCTGTCTGTGTGTGTGTGTGTCTGTTCCTCGCATATCTCTCGAACCGTTAGTCCGATTAATTTCAAACTCGACAGGTGTCTTGCCACGGGCACGAGTAAGTGCAGTGCCAAGTTTGACATTGTTTGGATGAGAAATGCAAAAGATATCGTTAAATATATCATTTTTAGAAGGTTGTGGTTTAAAAATAAACATTCTGACATTAGAGAGTTGTATCAGTCAAAGAAGCCCCAAGAAGGTTGTGGTTTAAAAATAAACATTCTGACATAAACACTCAGTCAGCTACACTGTTTACTTCTGAATATTATAGTTTGGTTCCCGAACGTGATAAATCCATCTATCTATAAATTACAGAAACGTCCGTCTGTCTGTCTGTGTGTTATTCGCATATCTCTCAAATGTGAGATAACCACTAAATGTGTGAAAACCACTATTTTCTGTTTCAAACTTTCACATAGCATCTTTAGGTTATAACAACATTGAAAATCAAAATCTGGATTTGAATTTTTTTAAGATTTATTATAAAAACGGATTATTTTTTCCCAAAAATGCAATAAATTCATGACTTTTTTTTTTTCAAAATGCTATTAATCCATTGAATCAATATAAAGTTATTTTTGATCATATTGCCATCGCAAGAAATATCTCCTGAACTTTTTTGACGGCGATCAGCTCACAAAAACTGATTTTGCACGGGCACTTTGCACTGCTCCCTGAATCGAGGTGCTTATTCATTTGTGGATGTAAACTGAATCTGTAAGTCAGCTATGCTGTTAGTGTTTACTTCTGAATATTATATTTCATTCTGGTGCGCTTAACGTTGTCGCTACTGTGTAATAGTAGCCTATGCTATTCACCAACTAAACATATCCTATTCAATGCGTTCACAGTCTCTTTCACGGGCATCATTTGTAGTTGCCTATTCACAAACTGTTTGCTCAAGCATAGCGTTTTCTCGGAGTTCACTGTGTGCTTTTTACCATGCACAAATAAAAATATCACTGAACTTTTGCTGTGTAATTGTAACAATGAGCACACACCAAACCAACAATTACTAAAAACACACACAAAAACTGATTTTGCACGGGCATTTTTTGCACTAGTTCACCCAATTTCGGCCTTTTGGTGATATATGCATGATCAGATAAGTTCAATATTAATGTTGCTTGCAGTTCTGATGTTGCTAGGCAACCACAGACAGCCTGCAGTAACTCAGGCATACAATTTTCAATCTGCCCCAAACTTCACATGTTTGATAAGAGTCCTGTCCTGAACACATGCCAATGCTCATTATGATTATAGCAATAGCGCCACCTGCTGGTAGCAGGAAGTGTGGCAAATACAAAACGTGCTCGAAAAATCATGAAACTTTGCACACGCTTCAGAAGTGGTGACAATTTACGTGTGATGTGGTTTTAAAAATTGGATGGGGCAAAATGGCTTACTTATTGCCCCTACATTTTACCCCGGCTCGACGTTTCACGTACAGGTATGAAATTTGGTACACACATGTAAGGACCCAATACCTACAAAAAAGTCTCTTGGAGCATAGCCCTAAACACAACAGGAAGTCAGTTATTTTGAACTTCCTGTCAGATTTTGGGCAGTTTTTGCCATTTCCTGATGTTGTACTTTAACAAACTCCTCCTACAGTTTTGATCTGATCCTCTTCAAATTTGGTGAGTGTAATCTTAAGGCCTTTCCTAAAGGTGCCGGGTGGCGGTGGCAGGGGTGCGAGGGCCCTTTTCATCGCTGCTTGCAGCTTTAATTATTCTTCTTCTTCTTCTCCAAAGTGAATCGCTTTTTAGAGGGCCTAAACACGCTCGAAAACTCATGAAACTTTGCACACGCTTCAGAAGTGGTGAAAATTTACGTGTGATATGGTTTTCAGAATTGGGGGGGGCAAATTCGGTAAATTATTGCCCCCACATTTTGCCCCGGCTCCTGGTTTCACGTACAGGTATGAAATTTGGTACATACATGTAATGACCCAATACCTACAGAAAAGTCTCTTGGAGCATAGCCCTAAACACAACAGGAAGTGAGCTATTTTGAACTTCCTCCTGGATTTTGGGCATTTTTCGTAATTTCCTGATGTTGTACTTTAACGAACTCCTCCTACAGATTTGATCTGATCCTCTTCAAATTTGGTGAGTGTAATCTTAAGGCCTTTGTGACGTTAAATTGCGAAGATCTAGAGTTTTCGTCGAAGGGTGTGCCCTCGGCGGCCTGACAAACATCTATCTATAAATTACAGGAACGTCTGTCTGTCTGTCTGTCTGTGTGTGTGTGTGTCTGTTCCTCGCATATCTCTCGAACCGTTAGTCCGATTAATTTCAAACTCGACAGGTGTCTTGCCACGGGCACGAGTAAGTGCAGTGCCAAGTTTGACATTGTTTGGATGAGAAATGCAAAAGATATCGTTAAATATATCATTTTTAGAAGGTTGTGGTTTAAAAATAAACATTCTGACATTAGAGAGTTGTATCGGTCAAAGAAGCCCCAAGAAGGTTGTGGTTTAAAAATAAACATTCTGACATAAACACTCAGTCAGCTACACTGTTTACTTCTGAATATTATAGTTTGGTTCCCGAACGTGATAAATCCATCTATCTATAAATTACAGAAACGTCCGTCTGTCTGTCTGTGTGTTATTCGCATATCTCTCGAATGTGAGATAACCACTAAATGTGTGAAAACCACTATTTTCTGTTTCAAACTTTCACATAGCATCTTTAGGTTATAACAACATTGAAAATCAAAATCTGGATTTGAATTTTTTTAAGATTTATTATAAAAACGGATTATTTTTTCCCAAAAATGCAATAAATTCATGACTTTTTTTTTTTCAAAATGCTATTAATCCATTGAATCAATATAAAGTTATTTTTGATCATATTGCCATCGCAAGAAATATCTCCTGAACTTTTTTGACGGCGATCAGCTCACAAAAACTGATTTTGCACGGGCACTTTGCACTGCTCCCTGAATCGAGGTGCTTATTCATTTGTGGATGTAAACTGAATCTGTAAGTCAGCTATGCTGTTAGTGTTTACTTCTGAATATTATATTTCATTCTGGTGCGCTTAACGTTGTCGCTACTGTGTAATAGTAGCCTATGCTATTCACCAACTAAACATATCCTATTCAATGCGTTCACAGTCTCTTTCACGGGCATCATTTGTAGTTGCCTATTCACAAACTGTTTGCTCAAGCATAGCGTTTTCTCAGAGTTCACTGTGTGCTTTTTACCATGCACAAATAAAAATGTCACTGAACTTTTGCTGTGTAATTGTAACAATGAGCACACACCAAACCAACAATTACTAAAAACACACACAAAAACTGATTTTGCACGGGCATTTTTTGCACTAGTTCACCCAATTTCGGCCTTTTGGTGATATATGCATGATCAGATAAGTTCAATATTAATGTTGCTTGCAGTTCTGATGTTGCTAGGCAACCACAGACAGCCTGCAGTAACTCAGGCATACAATTTTCAATCTGCCCCAAACTTCACATGTTTGATAAGAGTCCTGTCCTGAACACATGCCAATGCTCATTATGATTATAGCAATAGCGCCACCTGCTGGTAGCAGGAAGTGTGGTAAATACAAAACGTGCTCGAAAAATCATGAAACTGTGCACACGCTTCAGAAGTGGTGACAATTTACGTGTGATGTGGTTTTAAAAATTGGGTGGGGCAAAATGGCTTACTTATTGCCCCTACATTTTGCCCCGGCTCGACGTTTCACGTACAGGTATGAAATTTGGTACACACATGTAAGGACCCAATACCTACAAAAAAGTCTCTTGGAGCATAGCCCTAAACACAACAGGAAGTCAGTTATTTTGAACTTCCTGTCAGATTTTGGGCAGTTTTTGCCATTTCCTGATGTTGTACTTTAACAAACTCCTCCTACAGTTTTGATCTGATCCTCTTCAAATTTGGTGAGTGTAATCTTAAGGCCTTTCCTAAAGGTGCCGGGTGGCGGTGGCAGGGGTGCGAGGGCCCTTTTCATCGCTGCTTGCAGCTTTAATTATTATTATTATTAGGGCCCAAGCCCTGAAAGGGCGAAGGCCCTATTGTTTCCGGTAGGATTATTTATTATTATTAGGGCCCAAGCCCTGAAAGGGCGAAGGCCCTATTGTTTCCGGTAGGATTATTTATTAGGGCCCAAGCCCTGAAAGGGCGAAGGCCCTATTGTTTTCGGTAGGATTATTAGGGCCCGAGCACCGATGGTGTGAGGACCCTCTTGGAATTGCTCTGTTTATTATTATTATTATTATTATTATTAGGGCCCGAGCACCGATGGTGTGAGGACCCTCTTGGAATTGCTCTGTTTATTATTATTATTATTATTATTATTATTATTATTATTATTATTATTATTATTATTCTCCGCATTGAATTGCATTTTTGAGGGCCTAAACATGCGCGAAAACTCACGAAACTTTGCACACGCGTCAGAACTGGCGAAAATTTACATCTGATATAGGTTTCAGAATTGGACGGGGCAAAATGGCTCGATAGCGCCACCTATAAAAGTTCAACGGAGTGCGCCTCCCGCAACGTTCAACGTACGTGCACGAAATTTGGTACATACGTGTAATGACCTAATACCTACAAAAAAGTCTCTTGGAGCATAGCCCTAAACACAACAGGAAGTCAGCCATTTTGAACTTCCTCTCAGATTTTTGTGCAGTTTTTGCCATTTTCAGGCCTCGTACTTTAACGAACTCCTCCTACAGTTTTAATCTGATCATCTTCAAATTTGGTGAGTGTAATCTTAAGGCCTTTGCGACGTTAAATTGCGAAGATCTTGAGTTTTCGTCGAAGGGCGGGTCCTCGGCGGCCTTACAAATTTCGATGTTTCGCCATGAAACAGGAAGTTGCTGTAACTCAGGCATGGAATGTCCAATCTGCCCCAAACTTCACACGTTTGATAAGAGTTCTGTCCTGAACACATGGCCATGCTCATATTCAGTTATAGTCATAGCGCCACCTGCTGGCAACAGGAAGTGACATGTTTAACACTGTTATGGACTCCTAATAACATATAAAAAAGTGCCAGCAAGTGCTAAACATGCTAACAACATACTAGAAGCATGCTAAAACATGCTAGCAAACTCTTAGCTAAGTGCTAAAGCATGCTATTATTGCAATTAAATAGGAATTTGCTGTAACTCAGGCATGGAATGTCCAATCTGCCCCAAACTTCACACTTTTGATAAGCGTTCTGTCCTGAACACATCTACATGAGAATATTCAGTTATAGTAATAGCGCCACCTACTGGCAACAGGAAGTGTCATGTTTAACACGTTGATGCCATTCTAGCAACATGTTAAAAATGCCATTGAGGTCTAAACATGCTAGAAACATGTTAAAACATGCTAGCTAATGTTAAAACATGCTAGCAATACTTAGCTAAGTGGTAAAGCATGCTAATTCAATGAAACAGGATGTTGTTGTTACTCAAGAAGGCAATGTCCAATATGCGCCAAACTTCACACTTTTAATAAACGTTCTGTCCTGAACACATGACCATGCTCATATTCAGTTACAGTCATAGTGCCACCTGCTGGCAACAGGAAGTGACATGTTAAACACTGTTGTGGACATATAAAAACATATAAAAAAAGTGCCAGCAAGTGCTAAACATGCTAACAACATACTAGAAACATGCTAAAACATGCTAGCAAACACTTAGCTAAGTGCTAAAGCATGCTATTGCTGCAATTAAATAGGAATTTGCTGTAACACAGGCATGGAATGTCCAATCTGCCCCAAACTTCACACGTTTGATAAGAGTCATGGCCTGAACACATCTACATGAGAATATTCAGTTATAGTAATAGCGCCACCTGCTGTCAACAGGAAGTGACATGTTTAACACTGTTGTGGTCTCCTAATAACATATATAAAAGAGCCAGCAAGTGCTAAACAGGTTAGCAACATACTAGAAACATGCTAGCAAACACTTAGCTAAGTGATAAAGCATGCTATTACTGCAATTAAATAGGAATTTGCTGTAACTCAGGCATGGAACGTCCAATCTGCCCCAAACTTCACATGTTTGATAAGAATCATGGCCTGAACGCATGCCTATGCTCAAATTCAGTTATAGTAATAGCGCCACCTACTGGCAACAGGAAGTGACATGTTTAACACGTTGATGCCGTTCTAGCAACATGTTAAAAATGCCATTGAGTTCTAAACATGCTAGAAACATATTAAAACATGCTAGCAATACTTAGCTAAGTGCTAAAGCATGCTAATTCAATGAAACAGGACTTTGTTGTTACTCAAGAAGGCAATGTACAATCTACCCCAAACGTCACACGTTTGATAAGAGTTATCTCTTGAACACATGTCCATGCTCATATTTAGTTATAGTCATAGCGCCACCTGCTGGCAACAGG